>NC_135818.1:12127891-12227891 GCF_964213995.1 Mustelus asterias | reverse complement strand
CAGGATAGAAGTGTGGGAACTCTTCTCCATCACTGGCAGTTCTTGTACATCAGTTCTTGTGTAGGAGCAGCTGTAATTTTTTATTGGACATTGATAGATTTTTGTTAAAGGATATAAGCGGAGTTGGGTATATGGAGTTAGGTCAATCATTATCTCAATGTATTGCAAAATAGGCTCTAAGGACTAAATCGTCTCCTCCTGTTCCCATGTTCATTTCAAAGCATCCTCCAAAGACCATATTTATGTCTTTGCTTTTGACTGAAAGCTGTTGTACGCAGTCCTGATTACTGCTCAGATGATGATTGAGAGATAAATATAAGGCGAGGGTGGGATGGACTAGGGTAAGATGCTCCTTCAGAGAGCTGGTGCAGACTTGATGGGCTGAATGGCGTCATACCATACTATGGAAACCATAGAAACGATAGAAACCCTACAGTGCAGAAAGAGGCCATTCGGCCCATCGGGTCTGCACCGACAACAATCCCACCCAGGCCCGATCCTCGTATCCCGACATATTTACCTGCTAATCCCACTAACCCTCATATTTACCCACTAATCCCTCTAATCTACGCATCCCAGGACACTAAGGGGCAATTTAGCATGGCCAATCAACCTAACCTGCACATCTTTGGACTGTGGGAGGAAACCGGAGCACCCGGAGGAAACCCACGCAGACACGGGGAGAATGTGCAAACTCCGCACAGACAGTGACCCAAGCCAGGAATCGAACCCAGGTCCTTGGAGCTGTGAAGCAGCTGTGCTAACCACTGTGCTACCGTGCCGTGCAGGATACTGTAGGGATTCTACGGATATTATGTTGAGGGTGGGCAGCTAGTGGGAGGCTTGAAGATCATTGGAATTGTCAAGTCGAGAGATAGCAAAAGTGGGATTAGGGTTCACCAACAAAGCTGAGGAGGGAGGGGAGGTGGGTGATGTTACAAAGAAATGGACAAAGAACAAAGAACAAAGAAAATTACAGCACAGGAACAGGCCCTTTGGCCCTTCAAGCCTACACCAACCGTGCTGCCCATTCGAACTAAAAAAACCCATCCTTCTGGGGACCATAAACCTCTACTCCCATTCTATTCATGTATTTGTCCAGATGCCTCTTAAAAGTCACTATTGTATCTGCTTCCATTACCTCCCCCGGCAGCGAGTTCCAGGCACCCACCACCTTCTGTGCAAAAAAACTTGCCTCGTACATCTCCTTTAAACCTTGCCCCTCGCACCTTAAACCTATGCCCCCTTGTAATTGGCCCTTCCACCCTGGGAAAAAGCTTCTGACTATCCACTCTGTCCATGCCTCTCATAATCTTGTAGACTTTTATCAGTTGGGGGAGAATTTACTTTTACACAGAGTTGTTATGATCTGAAAAGCTCGGCCTGAAATTGTGATGGATGTCATCGGCCCAATAACTTTCACAGGGGAATTTAATAAATATTTATAGAGGATATCATTTCAGACCTGTGCTTTCAAAGAAATCCCTTCTTCTGTGCTGTAAGATAGACATCATGCTGTGTTTCGTCAGGATAGCCCCTTTCCTCAAAAACACGGACATTCATCTGTCGGGTAAGCAGGGATGTCCTATCTGATTTATGGGTTAAGTGGAGCAGAATGCAAAGCTGTGTCTCTCAGATAATGGGTCTGATGGAGTGCTCATTAATACTGACACTCATTGTGAGCTCACAGGATATTGATGAGTTGGCTCCATGAAGGCTTTCTCAAGGTTAGGCTACACGGGATTACATGGCATGCCAGCTATATGTTGGGAGTTGGAAGGACATATGTGTCTGCTGTGTACTCCATTCATTCACCTTTAAACAGGTGACAATTGAATGCTGCTCAATGATGTTTAAAGTTTATTTATTAGTGTCGCAAGTAGGCTTACATTAACACTGCAATGAAGTTACTGTGAAAATCCCCTAGTCGCCACACTCTGGCACCTGTTTGGGTACACTGATGGAGAATTTAGTACGGCCAATGCACCTAACCAGCACGTCTTTCGGACTGTGGGAGGAATCTGGAGCACCCGGAGGAAACCCACACAGACACTGGGAGAACGTGCAAACTCCACACAGACAGTGACCTAAGCCGGGAATCGAACCCGGGTCCCGGGACGCTGTGAGGCAGCAGTGCTAACCACTGTGCCACCGTGATGTTGAATAAAATTGCTGAGTTTTCCTTTAATATAACCCTTCCCCATTTCGTGCTAGGCACATTATCTAGGCTGATACTCCAGTGAAGAACCGTGGGAGTGCTACACTGTGGGAGGCATTGCGATGTTAAAATCAAGGCTCCCTTTGCCCTCTCAAGGAGGATGTAAAAAAATGCCAAGGTACCATTCGTAGAAAAGAAAGACAGGTCTCCCAATGTCCTGGGAAATATTTCTCACTCAACCAACACCACAACCCAGACGAATGCAGCAAACATTGTCGTTTGGGGAAAGTTTCTGTTCATACATTCATAGATTTCCTGCAGTTCAAAAGAGGCCATTCGGCCCATCGAGTTTGCACTTACTCTCTGACAGAGTATCTTACCCAGGCCCGCTTCCCCACCCTATCCCCGTAACCCCCATACATTTCCCATGGCTAATCCCATCCAACCTAAACATCATGGGACACTAAGGGCGGAATTTTCCTGGAATTGTAGTGGGCGGGACACGGACCATTTAAAGGTCCATTGACCTCGGGCAGGATTTTCCAGTTTTGGGGCAAGCACGGCTGAAATATCCTGCCCTAAGGGACAATTTAGCATGGCCAATCCACCAGCACATCTTTGGAGTGTGGGAGGAAACCAGAGCACCCGGAGGAAACCCACGCAGACATGGGGAGAATGTGGAAACTCCACACAGACATCACCCATGGCTGGAATTGAACCCAGGTCCCTGGAGCTGTGAGGTAGCAGTGCTTGCCATCGTGCCGCCCTTCTTTGAAGATAAGGATTTCATAAACAATTTTCATCTGTCGCAGTTTTCAATGACACGCATGTGAGAATCCAACTGTTAGTTTGACATGGATTAATCGGATCCAAATACATCAATTGTTGGAAGATTAAATCCTTCCTACTATAGCCCGCAGACAAGTCAGATGTACATTGGTGATACGTCACATTTGAAAATGTGCCACACACTTTGGCTGCTAAATATCATCAGTGACGACTGTTCAAAAGTAATTAACTGGTTTTGAACCTGAAAAGGAACTAGACTAAATCCTCCTTGAGGCAAATTGTGGACTCAGGGGTATCTGGTGTGACATTGCTGTCCATTGTTCTGCGTGAATAAAACTACCGCACCCAAATGATAAAAGAAAAATGAAATAATTTTTTGCATTGTAGATCTGTGTCACCTCATCACACCATCTGAATGCTTATCACAAACTTCTTTCAGGAGTGATTGTTGGGGAAGGGTTGTTGAATTCTAGCATGTGCAGTGGCTCCGATCTGTCAGCAACCCTTTTGCTGGCCAGTTTGATGACTGGCCAGCTGGGATTCTCGCATTGCTGCCCCCCGCCCCCCCCCCCCCAGCTCCCACCATGGCCCGATCGCGGCCCCCACAAACATTCCTGGGCTAACCCCGCTCCCCCCCCCCCACCCCCTCCCCGTCCTGGAGCTCCCCGATCTCCAACCCCCCACCAGCTGTGATGATACCCCCAACCCCCCCCGCAACCCGGCAGACCCCAAGCCCCTGGGAGGCAGACCCCACCTCCCGCCCCCCAGCCCACCCCAATTGCTGGCCTCCCCTCCAGCCCCCGACTGGATCCCAATGCGGAGTGGCAGCGGGACCCCCACCCCCACTAATCGCCCCCTAGGCCACGCCCCAGTTGGTCCTAACCCTAGGCCCTGCCCCAGGCCCTGCTCCCGAGGCCCCACCCCTTGGCACTTCCCCATGCTCGATGGGCAGTTCCAAGGTGCTCCCTGGGCACGGACACTTTACCCCAGTGCAGTGCCAGGGGCACAGGCTGGCACTGCCAGGGTGCCCATGCCCAGGGGGCACCCCCTGCTGCCCAACCTCCTGGGGGCCCCGGTTCCCCCTCTTCACTCCAGCAGGGTCTCCCACTAGTTCCCCACAAGTGGGGAGCTACTCTAAACCCCGCCGGAGTGAATTTATACTGGCAGGGTGGGAGATGTTACTGGGCCTGGAGACTTCAGTCCCGGGCCCGATATCACATTCAAATAACATTAAAATTAGATTAAAAGTATTTACTTGGTCTTCCCCCCCGTTTCCTGCGTGGTCCCGACTGCGCCGGATTTCTGGAGACGCGCGTGCGTCAGGAACGCTTGTGCGAATCTCGCAAATCAGCGCACGTGCGCACCGCCCGAACGAACCCGTCAAAAAATTAGCGGGTCGGAATTGGAGAATTGTCCCCCACATCTTTTCCTTTTGCTTAATACCCACAAGCCCTAACATAGTTCGGACATTACACTGATTTAAGTTTTAGGTGTTTTGCAATACGTTGTTGTTTTCCCCTTGAGAAAGCCGGCAGCTGAATTGACGTGAGGATGGCTTCGAAGAGAATATTAGTAGTTCCTCCCAGCACCCCCAAGATTTCCCACATCTAACTCCAGTGCCCCAGTGCCAGGTTCTGGACTCCACCCCCCACCCGCCCTCCCCACCAACCTAAGGATTGGCTCAAGGCTCTGACCCCACCCCAGGCTCCTCGGTCATACTTAGCTGACACTACGGCCTGTTCTCGAGTGTGACGTATCATCGTAAACAGTCCCAGGATGTGTTTAACAAAGCCTAGCAGAAACAAGGCATCCAAAGTACTTCCAACTATAATGATATACAACTGTGCAACGGATAGGTAAGCACAAGGCTCCTACATACAAACATACAAACTAGGAGCAGGGATTACAGAAGCATCCCTCTCTGAGTTCTCGTGACACGTGGTCAGACACTGAGGATGTATGTTAGCTATTAGCATAATAAATATTAACCCTTTATAGCACAGATTGCTCCCCGTTTAGCTCGCTGCCAAGCCAGTCAATCAGGCTGACATCCAGGTTGGGAACTTAAAGGGTCAAAATGAAGTAAATATAAAGGTGTTCGAGCTCCATAACCCACAATTCCAGGTTTCCCATCCGAAACCCTGAGCCCTCCACCTATCCATAACCCACCCCTGTAAATATGATGCTACACAAGAACATTAACTTTTGGCGTTCTTTCGTGATGTACCAAAGAAGGAAACTGCAATGGTTTTCTCAAGTAAAGTTGGTTGCTTTCCAGATGACGGGATTAGCACGTTCCCTGATTATTCCAGCAAGGGCACAAGATCTGAAGCTGTAATTAATCAAATCTGAAGTAATCCGTAATGCAAATATTGAAATGTGAATCTGGCTCCAATTTAGACCAGCTCCAGCTTTGGAAATGTGACCATTCCTTTATCAATAAATTGCATCACTAATCACTTTAAAAATAAACAAGATCGCAATTTAATCAAACTATATCCCTAGGGTAAAAGATAAGCAAAGAAAAATTCTCTTAACATTTACTTAACCCTGTTTAGAAAATCCCATTCATTTTCTTCCTTAATAGTTCTTGATTTCCATCGTATATTCATTGGGTGACGATATCTACGGCCAAATCTCACTCCAGCAATCCTCTAATACAGAAGTTATGATGGTTGAATCATTTATGAACTATACATAGAGCTATATTTAATCCTAATTTTCCATTTGATTTGATTAGATTTGATTTATTATTGTCAGATTTATTGGAATACAGTGAAAAGCATTGTTTCTTGCGCTATACAGACAAAGCATACTGTTCATAGAGTACATAGGGCAGAAGGAAAGGAGAGGCTGCAGATTATAGTGTTACAATCATAGCTAGGATATAGAGAAAGATCAATGTAATATGAGGTAGGTCCATTCAAAAGTCTGATGGCATCAGGGAAGAAACTATTATTGAGTCGGTTGGTATGTGATCTCAGACTATTGTATAATTTTTCCCGACGGAAGAAGGTGGAAGAGAGTATGTCTGGGGTGCGTGGGGTCCTAGATTATGCTGGCTGCTTTTCCAAGGCAGCGGGAAGTGTAGACAGAGTTGATGGATGGGAGGCTGGTTTGTGTGATGGACTGGGCTACATTCACGACCCTTTGTAGTTTCTTGCGGTGTTGGTCAGAGCAGGAGCCATGCCAAACAGTGATACATTCGGAAAGGATGCTTTCTATGGTGCATCTGTAAACGTTGGTGAGAATGGTAGCGGACATGCTGACTTTCCTTAGTCTCCTGGGAAAATAGAAGTGTTGGTGGGCTTAACACCCAGCTGAAAATAATTATTTTACAGTTTCCTCTGTGCTATATAGAATCTTAGTTAGGCCGCACTTGGAATATAGTGTTCAATTCTGGTCGCCACACTACCAGAAGGATGTGAAGGCTTTGGAGAGGGTACAGAAAATATTTACCAGGATGTTGCCTGGTATGGAGGGCATTAGCTATGAGGAGAGTTTGGAGAAACTTGGTTTGTTCACACTGGAGCGACAGAGGTTGAGGGGCGACCTGATAGAAGTCTACAAGATTATGAGAGGCATGGACAGAGTGGATAGTCAGAAGCTTTTTCCCAGGGTGGAAGAGTCAATTACTAGGGGGCACAGGTTTAAGGTTCCGGGGGCAAGGTTTAAAGGAGGTGTGCGAGGCAGATTTTTTACACAGAGAGTAGTGGGTGCCTGGAACTCGTTGCCGGGGGAGGTAATGGAAGCGGATACGGTAGTGACTTTTAAGGGGTGGCTTGAAAAATATATGAATAGGATGGGAATAGAGGGATATGATCCCCAGAAGGGTAGGGGGTTTTAGTTAAGTCAGGCAGCATGATCGGTGCAGACTTGGAGGCCCGAAGGGCCTGTTCCTGTGCTGTAATTTTCTTTGTTCTTTGTATATGTCAATCAGTTCCCCAACTATGGCCTGAGGGGCATCAGTCGCAAGTCAAGTTCGAACAATCCAGCCCAGAATTGTTAGGGCCCTGGACCAGTATCTTTGTTTCAACCACCCTTTTGTAAGCCACACTGAGAGACCTCTTCCATGCTCAGGAAGTCTCTAGCCACTGAGTCACTTTCACAAGGCACTCCCTATTTAAACTAACCAAATAAAACACCTGAAAGAAAGCATCAATTCCTCAACACCCTCACTGTCTTTAAATTCAATAATCCCAAGACAAAAATGGAATCATACTGTTTATTCCCAGAGGAGCTCTCAATTTCTGTGAGGACACTTGACCAGAATCCCAAATTACATGTGGAAGACAGACTAGATCCCAACATTTTATTTCTATTTCGGCATAAATGTGAGGATAAGATACCTCACTCCTGGAGTAATTCCGCCAACAAATTAGGAATATTTTACAGTAAAACAAATTTAGTTAATAACAGTTCAGGTGTAACTCCAACAAAATGAAACAGCTTAACTATCACCTGATGAGCAATATTTGAACATGAAAAGAAACAACTTTAATTTCTAACTTATCACAGTTTCAGTTCCAAACAAGCAACATTCTTCTCACAGAATCAAAAACAACTTTAAATATAGTTAGCAACCAAATATGCTTGCTGCAATGAGTGCTGGCAGTCTTGAAGCTTTCAGAGAGATTTTGTGGAGACAGCAGTTTGCAGACCTCCATCTTTAAACCAATCCCACCCAGGACTCAAAAGCTGATTTTCTTTTCTCTGTTACATACTTAGCTCCTCCAATAACTCCATTATTACATGATCCTGCATATCTAAACCCACCTTCCATTCATTTAATCAAAACCCCAGTCGACCTTTTTCTTTTTGTAAACAAAATTCCATTAGTTTTCTCCTGAGCAAACACTGCATGGCTGAAATAGATAATTATCCTGCTTTCCCAGCATCTGAGCTGTATTCCTACCAGACATACCAACTGTTTTAGAAAAGAACTGAACTTTAAAACAGTCCCCTTAAAGATAAAAAACAGTATACATTTCTAGAGGAACTACTATTATCACAGAATACACACAGCTCTGCTGACCCCTGCTTATAACAATATATTTGGCAGTGTCCCAACTGGCCACCAGTACACAATCAATGGACAGGATGTGGTCTCCTGTACACTTGTCATATCTTAATAGATACTGGCTGCATGCAAGCCAACACTAATTCAGGAGCACTAATTCACTGATTTTGGACCTTCTAGTTTAACAAGGATCAGTGACCCACTGGTGGATAAATTCCAAGTTGGGAGGCAAAGCACTACTAGGAGATATATGTAAATTGTAAGTACATATGTTACCTTTATAGGATTTTTATAATGAGATGCTGGAGTGAAATAGCATGCAGCAGATATTTTCACATGGGGGTATGAGACAGAACTTCTCTTAACCTTAGAAAGGATGGTTAGAGTTTTTTCATGCTTTGCGTTCCACTATGGTATCTTACCCACATCATCTCAGGCACATTTATACAGTTTAGAATCATAGAATCCCTACAGTGCAGAAGGAAGCCATTTGGCCCATCGGGTCTGCACCGACTCTCTGACAGAACATCCCACCCAGGCATTATGCTCGTAACCCCATGTATTTACCCCAATAATCCCCTCTTAACCTACACACCTTGGGACACCAAGGGGCGATTTAGCACAGCCAGTCCACCTAACCTGCACATCTCTGGACTGTGGGAGTAAACTGGAGCACCCGGAGGAAACCCACGCAACCACGGGGGAGAGCATGCTAACACCACACAGACGGTGACCCAAGCCGGGAATTGAACCCGGGTCCCTGGCGCTGTGAGGCAGCAGTGCTAATCACTGTGCCATAGTGCCATTTTTATATAATGCTACAAAAGAAGGTAATTAAATCGTGTGGACATGTTTTATCAATAACATTTATTCCCAATAATTTACCAGAGATATTATACCATTGGATAAGTCAAATTACAATCATTGGTTAAACTTATTAAGTTTATATAAATAAACTTATCTTATATCTCTTGATTGAGTAAATGCTGAGAGGCTGTTTCCCCTCATGGGAGAATCTAGGATCTGAGGGCAGAGTCTCAGAATAAAGGGTCGCCAATTTAAGACTGAGATGAGGAGGAATTTCTTCTCTCAGAGGGTTGTGAGTCTTTGGAACTCCTTGCGACAGAGAGCTGTGGGGCAGAGTCCTTGTCCGGAATCTTACCACCGTTCATGCTGGTGGGATTTTCCCATCCCGCCGCAGTGAATGGAGATTTGGCTGGCTGCCAAATTCTCCAACCTCATTGCAGCAGGAGTGTTGCATGGCTGGGAAGTAAGATCGCACCCCTTTTCATAGAAGATTCATAGAGACCCTACAGTGCAGAAGGAGCCATTCGGCCCTATGAGTCTGCACCGACAACAATCCCACCCCAGGCCCTATCCCCATAGCCCCAGACCGTTACCCCACTAATCCTTCCAACCTACATATCCCAGGACACTAAGGGGCAAATTAGCATGGCCAATCAACCTAACCTGCACATCTTTGGGACTGTGGGAGGAAACCGGAGCACCTGGAGGAAACCCTCGCTGACACGGAGAGAATGTGCAAACTCCACACAGACAGTGACCCAAGCCAGGAATCGAACCCAGGTCCCTGGAACTGTGAGGAAGCAGTGCTAACCATTGTGCCACCGTGCCCCCCAAATATGGTTAAGGCTAAGATAGATAGAATTTTGATCAGTAAAAAAAAACAAGGGTTACAGGGAAAGGGCAGTAATATAGATTTGAGGGGCATCGAATCAGCCATGATCCTATTGAATAGCACAGCAGGGTAGAAGGGTCGAATGGCCTACTCCTGTTCCTATTTTTATTTGGCCTTATATCTCAGAGCTCTGCAGAGATTACACTAGTTTATAATTGTGCAATAGGTTTATTTACATGAGTTTTAAGCTATCACTGCAATCAAAAAATGTTTGTATTTATGCTTACAGATTACCTTCTGGTAGCTTCTGTGCTGCCTGTTTACTTTGCTCGGAGTCCTCGCCCAGGCTTAACCAATAAAGCACAGTGAGCATAGATCAGTTTCAAGACTCACATAGCGAACACAGAACAATTGAACAATTCAACACTACAGGTGGAGGTGGCTGTTCAAGGCTTGGGGGGGCTGGTGATGGTGAGGTTTGAATTGATTCAAACCTCACCATGAGCAGCACAGTGGCACACTGCCGCTTCACAATGCCAGGGACCCAGGTTCAATTCCAACTCGGGTCGCTGTCTGTGTGGAGTTTGCACGTTCTCCCCGTGTCTGCGTGGGTTTCCTCCGGGTGCTTCGGTTTCCTCCCATCAGCCAAAGATGTGCGGGTTATGTTGATTGACCATGATAAATTGTCTCTTAGTGTCAGGGGAACCAGCAGGGTAAATATATGGGGTTACAGGGATAGGACCTGGGTGGGATTGTTGTTGGTGCGGGCTTGATGGGCCGAATGACCTCCTTCTGCACTGCAGGGATTCTATAAAGTACAATCCAACCTCCATGCCCAGGCTTAACCAATCAAACACATAATGTGGAGATGCCAGCATTGGACTGGGGTGGACACAGTAAGAAGTCTCACAACACCAGGTTAAAGTACAACAGGTTTATTTGGATTCACAAGTTTTTGGAATGCTGTTCCTTCATCAGGTGACTTACCTGATGAAAGAGCAGTGCTCCGCAAGCTCGTGATTCCAAATAAACCTGTTGGACTTTAACCTGGTGTTGTGAGGCTTTTTAATGCAATCAAACACAGTAAGCGTGGATCAGTTACCAGACTCACATCATGAACACTAAACAATTGAACAAGTTGATGCACCATTGATTACGCAAAGACTCGTTGTTGCGAAATAACAGGCTTTTATTTACGAAAGAACTGGAGCCACACCCGAACCGATAGCTATTCCGAACTGAGGCAAAAGGGGCGGAGAGCAGTCGCCTTTATACCCCGAGAAGGGCGGAGTCCCGGATTGAGGCAGCAGGGGCGTGTCCAGGCATATCACATAAACAGACAATACTACAGTGGTTCACCACATTCACCCCCTGTTCAAAAAAAAGAGTTCGGCGGGAGCGAGGTGGTGGAACGACAGTCACAGAGTTAAAAGTTCAGTCTCTCCGGGGGCTTGATCTGCCGCTGCGACCGCCACAGTGTCAGCCGTGATGCCGTTTCAGGAGGCTGCGGTGATGGGTCAGACGCCAGTCCGTAATCGGTGAAGCCGTCAGTAGCCCCTTCGGACTGCCGGGTGTGTGGAGGCTGCTCCTGGGGCTCAGGCGTGCCGTACACGGGGGCTAGATGTGTGTGCTGTGACCCTGGTGCATCATGGGCGACGTTGGGAGCTGAGGGTGAGGGGCCGTGGGACGTGGCACCTGCGGGTGCCAGGTGGGCGAATGGAGACCATGTCCTCCCGCCCGTCGTGATACGCCACATAGGCGTATTGGGGGTTGGCGTGGAGGAGTTGGACCATTTCGACCAGAGGGTCCGATTTATGGTTCCGCACGTGCTTCCAGAGCAGGACAGGGCATGGGGACGTCAGCCACGACGGTAGTGAGGTCCCCGAGGAGGACTTCCTGGGGAAAACAAACATTCGTTCATGAGGGGTGGCATTGGTAGCCGTGCACAGTAATGACCTAATTAAGTGTAGCGCATCAGGGAGGACCTCTTGCCAGCGGGAGACTGGAAGACCCTTAGACCGGAGAGCTAATAGAACGGCCTTCCAGACTGTCGCGTTCTCCCTCTCCACCTGTCCGTTCCCCCTGGGGTTGTAGCTGGTGGTCCTACTCGAGGCTATACCTTTGGAGAGCAGGTACTGGCGCAGCTCATCGCTCATAAAAGAGGAACCCCGGTCGCTATGAATGTAGCTAGGGAAACGGAACAGGGTGAAGAGGCTGTGCAGGGCCCTGACGACCGTGGCCGAGGCCATATCCGGGCAGGGAATAGCGATGGGGAACCGCGAATACTCATCGATGACGTTGAGGAAGTATGTGTTGCGGTCAGAAGACGGGAGGGGGCCTTTGAAGTCAACGCTTAGGCGTTCGAAAGATGGCTTTGATGAGGTGCGCTCTGTCTGGCCGATGGAAGTGCGGGTTGCACTCTGCGCAGACCTGGCAGTGTCTGGTTATAGACCTGACTTCCTCGATGGAATAGGGCAGGTTCCGGGCCTTGATGAAGTGGAAGAACCTGGTCACCCCCTGGGTGGCAGAGGTCGTTGTGGAGAGTCTGTAACTGGTCTAGGTTCGCGCTGGCACAGGTCCCCCGGGATAGGGCATCTGGGGGCTCATTGAGCTTCCCAGGCCAGTATAAAATGTCGTAATTGTAGGTGGAGAGCTCGATCCTCCACCTCAAAATCTTATCATTCTTGATTTTGCCCCGCTGCGCGTTACTGAACATAAAGGCAATGGACCGTTGGTCCGTGAGCAGGGTGAACCGTTTGCCAGCTAAGTAGTGGCACCAGTGCCTTACAGCCTCCACGATGGCTTGTGCCTCTTTTTCAACAGAGGAGTATCGAATTTCAGGGCCCTGGAGGGTGCGCGAGAAGAAGGCCACGGGTCTGCCCGCCTGGTTAAGAGTGGCGGCTAGGGCAACGTCAGACGCATCGCTCTCCATCTGGAATGGGACGGATTTGTCTACAGCGTGCATCGTGGCCTTCGCGATATCCACTTTGATGCGGTCAAAGGCCAGCCGAGCCTCCGCCGCCAGGGGAAAAGATGTGGATTTGATGAGCGGACGGGCTTTGTCCGCATAATTGGGGACCCACTGGGCGTAGTACGAGAAGAAGCCCAGGCATCTCCTCAGTGCTTTGAGGGTGGTGGGGAGGGGAAGTTCCAGGAGGGGACGCATGCGGTCAGGGTCGGGGCCGATGACCCCGTTCTTCACAACACAACCAAGGATGGCGAGGCGGCGCGTGCAGAATACGCACTTCTCCTTATTATAGGTCAGATTGAGGAGTGCCGCGGTGTGGAGGAATTTTTGGAGGTTGGCGTCGTGGTCCTGCTGATCATGGCCGCAGATGGTGACGTTATCCAGGTACGAGAAGGTGGCCCGCAGCCCGTTCTGGTCCACCATTCGGTCCATCTCACGCTGGAAAACTGAGACCCCGTTGGTGACGCCGAAGGGGACCCGAAGGAAGTGATAGAGATGGTCATCCGCCTCGAAGGCAGTATATTGGCGGTCTTCCAGGCAGATAGGGAGCTGGTGGTATGCAGACTTCAAGTCAATGGTGGAGAACACCCGATATTGCGCAATCTGATTGACCATGTCAGAGATGCGGGGAAGGGGATACGCGTCCAACTGCGTGTATCGGTTAATGGTCTGACTGTAGTCGATGACCATGCAAAGTTTCTCCCCAGTCTTAACAACCACCACTTGGGCTCTCCAGGGGCTGGTACTGGCCTCAATGATCCCCTCCCCCAGGAGGCGTCGCACCTCGGACTTCATAAACGCTCTATCTCCAGCGCTGTACCGTCTGCTTTTGCTGGCAATGGGCTTGCAGTCGGGGGTGAGGTGTTCAAAGAGCGAGGGAGGGGCGACTTTAAGGGTCGAGAGACCACAGGTGGTGCGCGGTGGCTGGTCTGTTAGCTGTGGATTGCGGATGGAGATTGAGGGAAAAGGCCCATTATATGCCATGGCGACGCTCCCAAGGTGACACATGAAACCTAGCCCCAGTAGTACGGCAGCGCAGAGCTGTGGCTGCACGAGGAGCCTGCACTTCTCGTACACCATGCCCCATACAGTCAGAGTTGCCACACAGTAGCTGAGGACATTCACCGACTGGGACGTCGAAGCCATGGAGATTGATTGCTGCATTGGCAGTACTGGCTGTGCGTAGCGACTCACCGTGTTAGGGTGGATAAAACTCTCCGTAATCCCACTGTCAAATAAACAGTTAGTAGTGTGGCCGTTTACCTTGATGTCCATCATAGACCAGGTGAGTTGGTGAGGCCTGGACTGGTCCAACGCGACCGTGGCCACCGTCGGATTAGGCGAGGAGCCACGCGGTGGACGGTTCCCAAAATGGCGGCCCGCGTGGCTCACATGTGGCTGATGTCATCCAAGATGGCGGCCCCCGTGGGTCCACGCGGCTGATGGCGTCCAAGATGGCGGTCCCCATGGGTCGCACGCGGTCGATGGGGTCCAAAATGGCGGCTCCTGCGGTGCGCACGCGGCCAATGGCGTCGAAGACGGTGCCTCCCGCAGATCGCACGCGGCGCTGCTGGGCCTCGAGGCTGATTTTGCCCTGCAGACTTTCAGGTAATGGCCCTTCTTATCGCCGGGCAGCGTCATCGTGGGTGCTTCTCCAGGCCGCAGAAGTAGCACCTCGGGTCTCCGGAGACTGCCGCAGTGGTCAGTTCGGTGTCAGGACGGGGCGTGGCGTAGGCTTGCGGCCCTCCCGGGTACAGAGATGGCTGCGGTCGCGGTGTCCACGGTGCGCCCTCGTGGTCGGGGTTGTAGGCCTCGAGATTCCGAAAAGCCACCTCCAGCGAGCCGGCAAGCTCCACAGTCTTCTGCAGGTCCAGCCCACCTTGTTCCAGCAGGTGCTGCCGGATATAGGTCGACCTGATGCCCGCGACAAAGGCATCTCTGATCAGGTCGTCGGCGTTTTGGGCGGCTGAAACGGCCTTGCAGTTGCAGGCTCTGCCGAGTGCACGCAGTTCGCGCAAGAATTGTTCAGTCGATTCCCCGGGCTGCTGTCTGCGAGTGGCCAGCAGGTGTCTGGCGTAGACCTCATTCGGCTGCCAGTTGTACTGGCTCTTTAGGAGATCGATTGCCTCCTGGTAAGCTTCCGCGTCTCGGATTATTGCGAAGACGTGAGCGCTGACGCGGGCGTGGAGCACGTGTAGTTTGTCGATGTCGGTTATGACGGCGGAGGAGGAGGCGATGAAGGTCTCAAAGCAGAGCAGCCAGTGATCAAAACAGTTTGAGGCCCCAACAGCCTGGAGGTCCAAGTCCAGTTTATCAGGTTTTAAGAGTTGCTCCATCCCAAAACTTTCGTAAATAAAATTGATGCACCATTGATTACGCAAAGACTCGTTGTTGCGAAATAACAGGCTGTTATTTACGAAAGAATTGGAGCCACACCCGAACTGATAGCTAATCCGAACTGAGGCAAAAGGGGCGGAGAGCAGTCGCCTTTATACCCAGAGAAGGGCGGAGTCCCGGATTGAGGCAGCAGGGGCGTGTCAAGGCATATCACACAAACAGGCAATACTACAGTGGTTCACCACACAAGTCAACACTACAAGTGGAGGTGGGTGTTCAAGGCTGCGGGAGCGGGGAGTGGGGGGGAGGGGTGAGGTTTGAATTGCTTTGTAAGGTGCTATCCAGCCTGTTTGTCAAGCGGCCTGCGAGGGGTCAAACACATGGAGATATAATTGTGAAATGTTACTGGTGCAGCAGCAAATGTTCTTTTTTTTCTTTGCTGGAAGACTTAAATCTCAGTTATTATTATTGCCTTCAAAACAAAAATAAAATATAAAGCTGGCAAACAATGAAAATGCATTATATCAGGGAACACATTGTAGGTTTTTCGCATACTAAAGTTTGATAAATCATCTGACTCAGCATGTAGTGGATGAAATGAATCTGCATTGTAATGACAGTGATTATTTACCGTGTTGCAGTTGCTTTAAATCACTTGTTGGACTTTGCACAGAACGGAGGCATCTTTCTCGTACGATGTTCATAACTCGATGAGCTGTCAGAAGTAACCGTGATAGGTTGGAAATGCAACACTGGAGTGAATATCACCAATAGGGAAAGACCCCAATCGAAATTCAAGCCAACAACTCTTTTGGGACTCCCAACCTCCGAAAGAAATCAAGCAAGCTCATGATGCATCATTAAACATTGCATACATTAAACCATCTCTGCCTCGGCATGGTGACACAACAGTTAACACTGCTGCCTCATAGCACCAGGGACACGGGTTCGATTCCTGGCTTGGGTCACTGTCTGTGCAGGGTCTGCACGTTCTCCCCGTGTCCGCGTGGGTTTCCTCCGGGTGCTCCGGTTTCCTCCCACAGTCCGAAAGACATGCTGGTGTTACGTGCATTGGCCATGCTAAATTCTCCCTCAGTGTACCCAAACAGGCGCCGGAATGTGGCGGCTAGAGGATTTTCACAGTGACTTCATTGCAGTGTTAATGTAAGCGTACTTGCGCCACTAATAAATAAACTTAAAAGCTTATATTTCTCAATTTCTTTCTTTGCAACACACACCAAAACAGGCCTGGGTATAATCACATTGGGCCTGTCTCAGAGGTCACAAGCTTCTTAATCTGTTCTACCTCTGCTATTGTCAAAAAAGTATCAGTCACTCTGCTAGAAGTCTGCAATGTTCTCCAATTCCACTGCCACCACAGGCCATTCCACATGTTGACCTTTCTTTGAGTTTGTATTAACCTTGGTCATGCTGGGATCCTGTTTATCCATTTCCTTGCTGATTCTTGAAGAGGTTTGCCATGGCTACCTTTATTCCAATATCAACACCATCAATTTCTCTTAATCTTCCCTCGCAGCTCAGCTGGCTAATCCCATTTATCACCTTTCTTTCCACCAAGCCAGGGATTACTCCACTGCATGGTGTGCTGCCCAGAACAGGATACAGGAGACAAGCTGGACAGGAATCTGATCTTGATCCAATCTAATTATCATGCCCTTGGTTATGTACTGCCTCATTTAAACTCTGCATCCTAAGAAATTATTTGCATTCCCTTTGACTATCAGTGCTAAACGATGAACGATGTAGATTACCCTCTTGTGCTGTTTGCAGTGAATTGTTCCAGTTTATTTTGTACCCTCGCTGTTTCATTCCTAAATTTGATGACTTTACATTACAGGGTTGTGAGTTTTTGGAACTCCTTGTCACAGACAGCTGTGGGGACAGAGTCCTTGTGTATATTTAAGGCTGAAAGAGATAGATTTTTCTTCAGTAAGGAAACCAAAGGTTACGGGGACAGGGCAGAAAAGTGGACATGAGGCATGTTGGATTAGCCGTGATCCTATTGAAAGGTGGAGCAGGTTCGAAGGGCCGAACTATCTACTCCTGTTCCTATTTCTTATTGTCTTATTGCACAAGGGATGTTTTGAGGAGTTGCGGAACATAGATTCATGGGAACGGATTTAACTTCAAAATATAGTGTGTGTGTGAGTGTGTGCGCGAGTGTGCGCGCGAGTGTGCGCATGTGAGTGTGCGCGCACAAGTGTGCGTGTGCGAGTGTGCGCGCACGAGTGTGCAAGTGTGCATGTGAGTGTGTGTGCGAGTGCGAGTGTATGAGTGTGCGAGTGTGTGTATAAGTGCGTGTGTGTGCGTGAGTGTGTGTGTGTCAGTGTGTGTGTGTGTGAGTGAGTGTGTGTGTGTGTGTCTGGTGTGTGCGAGTGCAAGTGTGTGTGCGAGTGTGTGTGCGAGTGTGCGTGTGAGTGTGCGGGCGAGTGTGCGAGTGAGTGTGTGTGTGTGCGAGTGAGTGTGTGTGTGCGAGTGTGTGTGTGCGCGAGTGTGTGCGTGTGGCCATTATTGTAGTTATGTGTACCTTTGTTTTGTGCTGTGAAGTGTTAAGTGTTTTATCTGTTAATAAACCTTTTTTTATTTGCGTGCTTCCAACAAGACTGGACCTTTCCAGGTTTGCATATCTTTCCTCACATTATAGTAAAATGAAAAAACACACTGGCATTCCAGGTACCCTTCGGAGTTTTGGGATACCATCGTGTCAGTGGGGTTCTAGAGTGGTGACCACACAAATCAAGGGATCCCAATTTGACTGGCCCAGGATTGTTTTGCACACTGGACAACATGATGTATTTATGTTCCTGCTCAGTTTTAAAAGCCAACCGGTTGCAGTAAATGTTAAAGTGAGCAAGTCTGTCCAATCTCAGGGCGGGAACTCTTAAAATGAAGCCTGGTAAATTTTGGGCAGGGCAGTACAAGAGAGAAGGCGGGAAATTAAAAATTACAGCTCTTCCTCGCTGATTCTTCTCCCTGTGCCTCCAGCGACTCATTGGGTGTCAGCTGGAGGTCTCACACATCCACCCTGTGTGATTGGGAAGGGGAATCTCAGAAAGGCACTGCCTTCCTACACCGAATTGGAATGCAAAAAAGACTCATTACCCAATCGGATGATAATTGACTGTCAGCCAAGCAGTTTCCCCCACCCCCAACCCCACCCCCTGCCTCCTTTTTCAGTACTTTTACATCTGGCAAAAAATGGAGAGAAATATTCAAAATAATTACAAAAGAAACCAATCTTTTTTAATCCCCCGATGATTTTTTTCCACAATTTCACTCAGCGGTGTCCTACAGACTGATCCTCAATTTCCTGGAGACTCCAGACCAATATTAGAGGGTTGGCAACCCTATTATGAATAGATAGTGTGATAGCTCAGGTTGGTTGAAAAATTTAACCTCGTCCTTAGAACATGTTGCTGTAACTCGGGTCAGCATTCACACACTTAAGTCCATCAGAATGCAATATGTTGTTTGAAATAGAGTATATACAAAGACCTAACTAATGAAACCTTAAAGCTGATTTAATTGGGATTGAGATGATCGCAGGAGTGTCAGACTGTCAGGCGGTTAAGATTACTTAATCTCAGGGCTTGTTATGGTTCAGGTTAGAAACTCCAAAGTGTTTTATGGAGCCCACCTGAATCAAAAGTTTTGCATCTTGAATTTGACGAGGGAGCTTTTATCAAACAAAGTTTATTTAAGGATATAGTTAACATGAATAGTAAGAACATTAGCAAGAACTTTTATCAATTACAAACAATCATAATAATGTCTAACCCTTGACAATGATCTCTACAATGTTCCAATAAAACCAATCCCATAAACAAAAGACCCTTTTCACAGATTTAACACATTTAATGCTCACGTGATGCTGGTATCGAGGCCGTCAGTTGAATTCTGCAGTCAAATGTTCTTGAGACTCAGAAAGTTTGAAGACAAGACAGCTTCCCAAAACATCAGAGAGACCCTGGTCCAGCCCCCAACAACAGCAGGTTTTCACTCTTCTGGAAAACAAGAGAAATTCCAAAGGGAAAAAATACAGGGAGAGAGGGAAAACAGTTCTTTTTAGCTTGCTGTCCCTTCTAAAACCAAAAAACTCAAACCTGCAACTCCAAACTGAAACTAAAAATGAAATCCCAGTCACCTGACCTGCCCAGTTTTTTTTTCTCCTCCCAACAATGACATTGCCTAAGGCTCTGAACATGAATTTTAAAAACTCTTAAAGGTACACTCACATCACAGGCTTGCATTTCAAAAATATTTTGTAATCCGCTTTTCAACCTCTGAGAACTAGGGAGACGATGGCTGAGTGGTATTATCGCTAGACTATTAACCCAGAAACTCAACTAATATTCTGGGAACCTGGGTTTGAATCCCCCCACGGCAGATAGTGGAATTTATATTCAATTAAAAAAAATCCCTGGAATTAACAATCGACCATGAAGCTATTGTCGATTTGTCAGAAAAACCCATCTGGTTCACTAATGTCCTTTAGGGAAGAAAATCTGCCGTCCTTACATGGTCTGCCCTACATGTGACTCCAGAGCCACAGCAATGTGGTTGACTCTCAACTGCTCTCTGAAATGGCCCAGCGAGGAACTCAGTTTCAAGGGTAACTAGGGACTGGCCAGCCAGTGACATCCATGTCCGACGAATGAATAAAAAAAGATCTCTTTTCTGCTTCATGTTCTCAGGCTGAGTTACGCTTAGCTCAGGCTGGACGGGTGGGAAATTCATGCATTTTCAGAGATAGTTTCGGAGACAATCCCAATTTTCACACCATTATCCCAAATCCTGAACTCCCCTTCCCTCCCTCCCCACCCTGAACCCACACACAACCTTTTGGAAAGACTTTCTGTTTCTGAAAACAAACTCACCCCATGCAAGAAGCACTTTTCCAATTCACTCACTCCGCAGGAGCTCATTGTTGACAGTGGGTGAAATTTTACTACCACTCCCGCTGACTGGATTTTCCGGTCCTGCTGAAGTCAATGGACATTTGAGTGCCTTGCCACATTTTCTGACCCTACCATCATCGCGACAAATGTTAAAGTTCCCCTCAGTGTCATTCTCCTCCCCTGCGCCCCTGCCTTTCTCCCTCAGATGTCCGAACCCTTATGTTGTCCATTCTTTCTCTCCTCTTACCTGTGACCTTATCCTGTCAACTCTCTGCATGCTGGCAACGTACTGACATAGCCACTTTCTTTCTTCTCCTGTGCCAACTGTGCCTGCTTTCCCAGAAATCCCCTTTTACCCAAACAGTCCCTGATCTTAGGGCATCGAAAATAATCAGCCTTTTGGCTATGATCAAGCGTCAGATCAAGCCCAATATGAGGTACAATATCTTAGCTTGGATCTTGTTTGTCTCGCTTTAGGGAACATCGAATTGGATTCAATTGGATTTTAAAATTTCAAGTTTATTTATTTATTAGTCACAAGTAAGGCTTACATTAACACTGCAATGAAGTTACTGTGAAAACCCCCTAGTTGCCAAACTCCGGCGCCTGTTCGGGTACACTGAGGGAGAATTTAGCATGACCAATGCACCTAACCAGCATGTCTTTCAGATTGTGGGAGGAAACCAGAGCACCTGGAGGAAACCCACGCAAACACGGGGAGAACGTGCAAACTCCATACTGAAAGTGACCCAAGCTGGGAATTTGAATTTGGTTTTTGGAGCAAGCAAGGAATGGATTTGTGTTTCCCGTTCCATTCTGACCACTGGCTTTGTAACTTTGAGGATGGAATAAAAAAAATTAAAAATTAATATCCTAGTATAAAAATTAGATTAAATGTCAACAAGGAAGTTTCAAAATGGAGGCTATGCAACTGGATGCCAAGACATTTCAGTCAGTTTGAGGAGAGCATGGAAAATCACCCATCAAGTTGCAGGATTGAATGTTTCCTCAGTTCCTCTGATAAAGTTAGTGATCCACCAATATCCCTAACTCCCATTTCTGCTTATCTGCAACTTGGATGTTGATTATTAGACAGAGCTGGACAAAGAGATTGGCTCAACTGACAGGATTCTCTGACCGTTCATGTCCCATTGCCACTGCAAGCAAGGATGGAGAATTTGGTGCTCAGCCAAATCTCCATTCATTGCAGCGGGACTGGAGAATCCTGCCGGCATGAACGGCCACAGGGGCAGGATTTTCCAGCCACTTTCGGCAAATAAATCCTTCCCGAGGTCAACGGACCGACGCATGGTCCGCCCCCCGCCCGCTACAATTTCCGTGGTGGGTGGGACGGGAAAATTCCCCCCGCATTGATAGGGGTTGATAGGGTTGTTAAGAAGGCGTATGGAGTGTTAGCTTTTATTGGTAGAGGGATTGAGTTTCGGAGCCATGAGGTCATGCTGCAACTGTACAAAACTCTGGTGCAGCTGCACTTGGAGTATTGCGTACAGTTCTGGTCGCCGCATTATAGGAAAGATGTGGAAGCGTTGGAAAGGGTGCAGAGGAGATTTACCAGGATGTTGCCTGGTATGATGGGAAGATCGTATGAGGAAAGCCTGAGGGACTTGAGGTTGTTTTCGTTAGAGTGAAGAAGGTTAAGAGGTGACTTAACAGAGGCATACAAGATGATCAGAGGATTAGATAGGGTGGATAGTGAGAGCTTTTTTCCTCGGATGGTGAAGGCTAGCACGAGGGGACATAGCTTTAAATTGAGGGGTGAGAGATATAGGACAGATGTTAGAGGTAGGTTATTTACTCAGAGAGTAGTAAGGGCGTGGAATGCCCTGCCTGCAGCAGTGGTGGACTGGTCAACATTAAGAGCATTCAAATGGTTATTGGATAAACATATGGATAATATTGTAATAGTGTAGATTAGAGGGGCTTTAGATCGGTTTCACTGGTCGGAGCAACATCGAGGGCTGAAGGGCCTGTACTGCGCTGTAATGTTCTATGTTCTATACGAACAGGAGTAGGCCATTCAGCCCATCGAGTCTGCTCCTCCCATTGGCTGATCAGATATTTTATTGCCTGTTACACATCTTATAATGCTGGGTTTCAATAGTCCAGGTTTACAGCCTGATTAGAATTGAGGTCATAGGCAGAGACAACAGTGAGGGTTCTATGAAGACCATCCTTTAAGTTTATTCAAGTACTAAATAGAAAAGGCCTTCAAGCTCATAAAATTCAATTTGAATTTTTCTTAATTTAGCTGCAGATGGTCCCATTGCAGCAAAGCAAACATCCTTTTTTTAATTTTAAAATTTCATTCATCTGGGCATCACTCGGTGGGATTTTCCAGCTGCGCTCCCACCAAAACCGGAAAATCCCATCGGAGGTCAACGGACCTTTGCATGTTCCACCACACTCCGCCCGCTACAATTCCTGTGGCAGATGGGATGGGAAAATTCCCCCCCAATGAATTTATTACCCATTCCACAGGTAGTGGTGAGCTGCTTGCTTGAACAGTTGCATTGCAATATAATTGGAGCAGTTAGATAGACTAATTTTTAAGAGTCAACCACATTACTGTGGGTTTGGAGTCACTTAGGTCAGGCCAAGAAAGGATAGCAGATTTCCTTCCTTTTATTCCAGCAATCGACAATGGTTTTATGGTCATAGAATCATAGAACAGATCATAGAATCCCTACAATGCAAAATGAGGCCATTTGACCCATCGGGCCTGCATCAAGAACAATCCCACCCAGGCCCTATCCCCGTAACCCCACTCTGCTAATCTCCCTGACACTAAGGGAGAATTTAGCACGGCCAGTCCACCTAACCCGCACATCTTTGGACTGTGGGCGGAAACCGGAGCACCCGGGGGAAACCCCACGCAGACACAGGGAGAACGTGCAAACTCCACACAGACAGTCACCCGAGGCTGGAATTGAACCCGGGTTCTTGGCGCTGTGAGGCAGCAGTGCTAACCACTGTGCCACCGTGCCGCCCATTATTAGACTTTTAATTCCAGATTTTTGTTAAAATTTGAAACCAAGGTCCCCAGAGCATTACTTTATTTATTAGTGTCACAAGGAGGCTTACACTAACACTGCAGTCAAGTTACCGTGAAAATCCCTTAGTCACCACACTCCAGCATCTGTTCGGGTACACTGAGGGAGAATGTAGCATGGCCAATGCGCCCAACCAGCATGTCTTTTGGACTGTGGGAGAAAACCGGAGCACCCGGAGGAAACCCACGCAGACACGGGGAGAACGTGCAGACTCCGCACAGACAGTGACCCAAGCCGGGAATCGAACCCGGGTGCCTAGCGCTGTGAGGCAACAATGCTAGCCACTGTGCCACCATGCCACCCAGGTCTCTGGATTACTAGTCCAGTGACAACACCATTATGCTGCCGCCTACCTGGTTTTTGATTTGATTTTATTTGATTTATTATTGTCACATGCATTAGTATACAGTGAAAAGTATTGTTTCTTGCGCACTATACAGACAAAGCATACCGTTCATAGAGAAGGAAAGGAGAGAGCACAGAATGTAGTGTTACAGTCATAGCTAAGGTGTAGAGAAAGATCAACTTAATATCAGATAGGTTGATTCAAAAGTCTGATGGCAGCAGGGAAGAAGCTGTTCTTGAGTCGGTTGGAACGTGACCACAGACTTTTGTATCTTTTTCCTGACGGAAGAAGGTGGAAGACTCCACCCAGACTTTTACTTTCTCACTTTAAAGATCCTTAAATAGTTTGTATCAACAGAAGCTCAAACTTACGGATTTTCTGACAGAAATTCCAAGGAACCAGTGCTCCGGTTTCCTCCGCAGTCTGAAAGACATGCTGGCTAGGTGCATTGGCCATGCTAAATTCTCCCTCCGTGTACCTGAACAGGCGCCGGAGTGTGGAGACTCGGGGATTTTCACAGTAACTTCATTGCAGTGTTAATGTTAGCCTACTTGTGACATGCATAAATAAACTTAAACTTCGAAACTAATGGCTAGAATTCTCTGACTGTTCATGCCGGTGGGATTCTCCAGTCCCGCTGGCAGCGCACCCCCATCCGTGGGTTTCCTGCCAGTGTGGAGTGACATCAATGACATTAACACTGCAATCAAGTTACCGTGAAAATCCTCTAGTCACCACACTCCGGCGTCTGTTCAGGTACACTGAGGGAGAATGTAGCATGGCCAATGCACCCAACCAGCATGTCTTTTGGACTGTGGGGGAAAATGGAGCACCCGGAGGAAACCCACGCAGACACGGGGAGAACGGGACTGGAAAATTGACAGTGGCGGGACTGGAAAATCCCGCTGCCAGCAGACTTGGTTTACAGGTGCAGCAGGTAATTAAGAAGGCAAATGGAATTTGTCCTTCATTGCTCGAGGGATGGAGTTTAAAAACAGCGAGATTATGTTGTAGCTGTATAAGGTGCTGGTGCGGCCACACCTGGAGTACTGTGTACAGTTTTGGTCTCCTTATTTGAGAAACGATATACTGGCACTGGAGGGGGTACAGAGGAGATTCACTAGGTTGATTCCAGAGTTGAGAGGGCTGGCTTATGAGGAGAGACTGAGTAGACAGGGGCTATACTCATTGGAATTCAGAAGAATGAGGGGAGATCTTATAGAAACATGTAAGATTATGAAGGGAATAAATAAGATAGAAGCAGGAAAATTGTTTCCACTGGCGGGTGAAACTAGAACTAGGGGGCATAGCCTCAAAATAAGGGGGAGCAGATTTAGGACTAAGTTGAGGAGGAACTTCTTCACACAAAGGGTTGTGAATCTGTGGACTTCCCTGCCCAGTGAAGCAATTGAGGCTACCTCATTGAATGTTTTTAAGGCAAAGGATAGATAAATTTTTGAACAGTAAAGGAATTAAGGATTATGGTGAGCAGGCGGGTAAGTGGAGCTGAGTCCACAAAAAGATCAGCCATGATCTTATTGAATGGCGGAGCAGGCTCGAGGGGCCAGATGGCCTACTCCTGCTCCTAGTTCTTATGTTCTTATGTTCTTAAACAATGCGCCACCTCCCGTCGGTGAGAAACATGCATGAATCTCACCCAATATTTCTAAACCTTGGCCATATATTTCCAAGTCTTGGTCAACACCTAATATTAGCATCAAGCACCTCTGAGTCAGGCCAAGTGCAAAAGACAATCATTCAGTCTCGTCTATCTCAGGAAAAACACACCTAGTAGCATTATGCTCCCAGGACACGATTATAGTCTTTTGTCTCAGTGATGTTGGCAGGCGTTGCTAAATTATGACAGTTTAATTCTGTGGCTCCACAGCCAGTAGCAGAGAGTGCCAATACTAGTCTCATTTAGAATCATAACAGTTGGCAAAGAGAGTAGGCTTCCATCTTGGGCTGAATTTAAACTCAGGGTCCAGTGATAGAGGGATACAGTGAAACCCCACTAAGCTATACTTTAAACGTATTAAACTGCTCATTCACTCTGAATGGTGTCTTCAATCTGTATTAGGGAGATTAAAAGAAAAACTCCTCTCAAAATAGCCAGGATCAGAATTTTGAATATTTATCTTCTTCCCTTCAAGCAAAGTGATGTGATTAGTCCCAGAAGAATGAATGAGAAAAGCATATGTTGGAATTGCTTCCGAATTAGATCAAACTCTAACCGCTTAATGTGGCAGCACAGATATTCTGTTTTAAGATTTAAATTATCTACTTATGGTTCAAATCCCTTATCGACTTAATTTTCAAATCCTTTCATCCAGAAGGGCTTCTTCTTGACAATCGAGCATGTGCAAGATCAGAATCAATGAAATAAGTGGCTTCACATGTAACCAACTTGTTCCACAGTGAGGCCACTAGTACCACCTTGGTTGGCTCTCCGCAACCGTCTGGAAGTCCTGACTGCCCCTGTGCTCAAATGAACTGTTCTTGCTCCTGAAACCATTGTCGATTGTTGTCCCTGGGCTAGTAATCCAGAGACCTAGGGAATGCTCTGGGGACCCTCATTCAAATCCCACCAAGGCAGATGGCGAAATTTGACTTTTAAAAAAATATGGAATTAAAAAATCTAATGATGACCATGAAACCATTGTCGATTGTTGTAATAAAGGGAAGGAAATCTGCTGTCCTTACCTGGTCTGACCTACATGTGACTCCAGACCCACAGCAATATCGTCGACTCTTAAAAATGACCTATCCAACTCAAACAAAAACAGAAAATGCTGGAAAATCTCAGCAGGTCTGACAGCATCTGTGGAGAGAGAAAAGAGTCAATGTTTCGAGTCTGGATGACCCTTCAGGGTTGAAACATTGGCTCTAGTCTCTCTCCACAGATGCTGTCAGACCTGCTGAGATTTTCCAGCATTGTCTGTTTTTGTTTCAGATTCCAGCATCTGCAGTATTTTGCCTTGACCTTTCTAACTGCTCCAGTTGTAAAGTAATCGCTGCAACTGTTCAAGAAGGCAGTTCACCATCACCTTTATGGGCAGCACAGTGGCACAGTGGTTAGCACTGCTGCCCCACAGCTCCAAGGATCTGGGTTTCGATTCCCGCTGGATAACTGTCTGTGTAAATTCTTCCCGTGTCTGCATGGGTTTCCTCCGGGTGCTCCGGTTTTGTCCCACAGTCCAAAGATGTGCAGCTTAGGTTGATTGGCCATGCTAAATTGCCCCTTAGTGTCAGGGGGATTAGTAGGGTAAATACGTAGGGTTACGGGAATAGAGCCTGGATGGGATTGTTGCCGGTGCAGACCCAATGGACCGAATAGCTTCTTTCTGCATTGTAGGGATTCTATGATTCCAAGAGATGAGTTCAGTTCACTTAAAATCATTTGACAGCATTTCCAGGACAGTACCAATAGCGCCATGGATACTGGACGCTGGAATGTCAGACACTAGTGGCCATTTGAGGGTTTTGAGTTGCCCATTCATTGCTGCTACTCTCTCCATTGAGATCTAGCCTCTGGAGATTGAGTTGCCTCTGTCCAGGGTTTGAGCAAGGAACAACCAAAATCTAAGGGGTCCTCCAACTGGTCCCAATTCAATGCTCAAAATTTACTTCCACAGTGGTCATTCAATTCTACCTATCAAAGACAGCGGTCAAACTTCAATCTTTTGCCATTTTTATAAAAACATTTCTGAAGAACTTCTGGGAGATGGCGCTGCTTTCAAAATAGCTGAGAAAGATTGGACTTCCATTTTTTTCTATAATGTCAAGAAGTCGGGATATGAAATCATAGAATCTCTACAGTGCAGAAGCAGGCCACTTGGCCCATTGAGTCTGTGTCGACTCTCTCCGATAGAGCATCACACCCAGGCCGTATCTCAGTAACCGTATTTACCCCCCTAACCTACACATCTTGGGACATTAAGAGGCAATTTAGCATGGCCACCTAACCCGCACATCTTTGGACTGTGGGAGGAAACCAGAGCACCTGGAGGAAACCCAGGCAGAGACGTGGAGAACGTGCAAACTCCACACAGACAGTCACCCGAGGCCGGAATTGAACCCGGGTCCTTTGAGGCAGCAGTGCTAACCACTGTGCCACCGTGCCGCCTATCTGTTTTAATACTAAAATAAAGCAGATTGAAATTCTTCTCACATGAGTGATCATGTCCAATACCTGATTTGATTTTTTTGTGATTATTTATGCCTTTCGCAGTTGAGGTTACGAGTACCAGGATATAGAACATTTCCAGTTCTGTTATAGCATTGTGTGGTGAGCTGATTGCTAATGCACCATTGAACCTTTGTGCTTCCTTTGCAGTATTGGATTAATGAGTACACATCCACACTTGGAATAGGGGTTTTTCATTCTGGCATTGAGATCTATGGAAGAGGTAAGTACAGAGATATTGAGTTGTGTCCTCTGCACCCATACCATGCTGCTTCTCAGCTTATCCTCGTTGCAAATCAACTTAATTCTTAGGAGAAATTTGAACAGATAGTCAAAAATACCTGAAAACCATTTCTGTCAGTGTTAGAATCAAAATGCAATTTCAACTAATCTACATATTATTACATAGGACTCAGAAGTGGTCTACCTTTCTATTATCTATCTCAGATTTGCACATAAATGTCATTGATTACAGTAAGGAGTCTAACAACACCAGGTTAGAGTCCAACAGGTTTATTTGGTAGCAAACACCAATAAACTTGTTGGCCTTTAACCTGGTGTTGTTAGACTCCTTACTGTGTTTACCCCAGTCCAACGCCGGCATCTCCACATCATTGATTACAGTAACAGAGTAATGTACAGAATTAGTACGGACAATTATAAAGTCCAGCCGGCCTGTCCAAAAACTTACACTTTCTTCCATGACTCTGTCTCTCACACTCCTCATTAATGATCCCAATCAAGTATCTCAACCCCTCTCTGTTTAATTTCCCAGCACCATCCACTTACACTTGTTCCCATTTAACTTTGCACAACTATGGCAATAGCTGTCAGCATGGCACGAATTGACATTATAAACCGTTGAAAAGCCTAGATGAAGGGCCAACAAAGGTTCAGAAGGATAGGGGAAAGATTGAGATAAATCACAGCGTAATAAGTGATACAAAATTTGGGCATAGAGTCATAGAATCCCTACAGTGCAGAAGAGGCCATTTGACCCATTGGGTGGAATTCTCCTGTCCCACCCAACACGGGAATTGTAGCGGGTGGGACAGGGGCCATGCCAAGGTTCATTGACCTCAGGTGGGATTTTCCAGCCTTGGGGCGAGCGTGCCCAGAAAATCCCGCCCATTGAGTCCGCACCGACTTTCCGACAAAGCATCCCACCCAGGCTCAATCCCCTGAACCCCACCTATTTATCCCACTAATCCCCCTAACCTATATACCTTGGGACACTAAGGGGCAATTTAGCATGGCCAGTCCACCTAACCCGCATCTTTGGACACTGAGAGGCAATTTAGCATGGCCAAACTTACACACCTTTGGACTGTGGGAGGAAACAAGAGCACCCAGAGGAAACCCTATATATCCTCAATATTCAGTGACTCTGCATACATTTTATAGGGAAAATTATCAGGGCAAGAGAGCTATGCCATTATCATAGAACCATAGAACATAGAACTCTACAGTGCAGAAGGGGGCCATTCGACCCATCGAGTCTGCACTGACCACAATCCCACAATCCCTATCCCCATAACCCCATGCATTTACCCTAGCTAGTCCCCCTGACACTAAGGGGCAATTTTGCCTGACCAATCCACCTAACCCGCACATCTTTGGACCATGGGAGGAAACCAGAGCACCCGGAGGAAACCCACACAGACACGGGGAGAACGTACAAACTCCACACAGACAGTGACCCAAGCCGGGAATCGAATCCGGGTCCCTGGCACTGTGAGGCAGCAGTGCTAACCACTGTGCCACCGTGCCACCCTTAATTCATACTAAGCTACTAATTTCCTGGGATTTTTGCACCCCTTCACCAAATCCCTTGAGAAAACCATGAAAATTGAGTATCATAGCTCCCTGCTCCATGACCATTCCAACTCAAGTGGAAGGAGATTATGAATTTGTGACAATGCACCTATGGGCCGGACTCTCTGACCTCGCCTGCAGCTGGGATTCTCTGGTCCTGCTGCAGTGAATGGAGATTTGGCTGAGCGCTCAATTCTCCATTCTCTCTGGCACCGGTGGCGGGACATGAATGGCTGGAAAATTCCGGCCTAGTTCTTCACTGTAACCACTTAGGCTGAAAGATAATGGGTGAGATTTTACCGCCTTACTCAAGCAAGACCAGAAATTCCCGCTTGAGGTCAATGGAGATTTCTACTGGCGGACCCTCACCCACTCCGATTCCGTGGCAGGCGAGGTGGTAGAGCTCCAGACAATTGGTGGATTCTTGGCTACCTTTAGGTTCTCAACATGGAAGGATGATAAAAGCTGGGGTGCTTTATCTCTGCAGACTGGAATCACTTGAATGGACTCTTATGTACGTATTATAAAACACACATTCCACCATTAAACATAAATTATCATTGTCATCATTGGACGGCACGGTGGCACGGTGGTTAGCACTGCTGCCTCACAGCGCCAGGGACCTGGGTTCAATCTGTGTGCAGTTTGCACATTCTCCCCGTGTCTGCGTGGGTTTTCTCCGGGTGCTCCAGTTTCCTCCCATACTCCAAAGATGTGTAGGTTAGGGTGATTAGTGACATAGGTACATGGGGTTACAGGGATAGGGTCTGAGTAAGATAGAGTCATAGGGGTTTACAGCATGGAAACTGGCCCTGCGGCCCAACTTGTCCATGCTGTCCTTTTTTTGTACCACTAAGCTAGTCCCAATTGCCTGCGTTTGGCCCATATCCCTCTATACCCATCTTACCCATGTAACTGTCTAAATGCTTTTTAAAAGACAAAATTGTACCCGCCTCTACTGCTACCTCTGGCAGCTTGTTCCAGACACTCACCACCCTGTGTGTGAATAAAATTGTCCCTCTGGACACTTTTGTATCTCTCCCCTCTCACCTTAAACCTATGCCCTCTAGTTTCAGACTCCCCTACCTTTGGGAAAAGATGTTGACTATCTAACTGATCTATGCCCCTCATTATTTTATAGACCTCTATAAGATCACCCCTAAGCCTCCTACGCTCCAGAGAAAAAAGTCCCAGTGTATCCAGCCTCTCCTTCTAACTCAAACCATCAAGTCCTGGTAGCATCCTAGTAAATCGTTTCTGCACTCTTTCTAGTTTAATAATATCCTTTCTATAATAGGGTGACCAGAACTGTACACAGTATTCCAAGTGTGGTCTTGGGAGAGAGTTGGTGCAGAGGATGGGACAACAACCCAATGGCGCATGTGCAGTCTGGGCCCACTGCTCCAAAGATGTGCGGGTTAGATGGATTGGCCATGTTAAGTCGTCCTTTAGTGTCAGGGGGCTAGCAGGGTAAAACATGGGGTTACGGGCTTAGGGCTTGGGTGCGATTGTTGTCAGTGTAGGCATGATGGGCTAAATGGCCCCCTTCTGCACTATGGGATTCTATGATTCTAAATTGGGAATCCTGCCCCTCGCTGTTTCGGGAGATTTCAGTGTCACAATGACGGGAAGGGAGTGCTAATCTGCATTGAAGTACATTGTTAGAATAGAATCTACAAGTTTTTAAGTGGTTTGCCTTTGTTTCAGTAACCTTTTCCCCATTCTCTTTGACAGAGTTTGCCTATGGTGGCCATCCCTACTCTTTCAGTGGAATATTTGAGATCACTCCCGGAAATGCTACCGAATTGGGAGAAACCTTTAAATTCAAGTAAGGATTCAGTGCAGTAAAGCGAATGCAATTCTGTACGAACATGATGTGCATGGTGGATTCTGCTGATATGGAATGATGCGGAATAGACAGTTAGAAGTTGCAGAAGCGCATTATTCCATTAAGTTATTGAAATCAAAAATATCAGGGCATGCTGACAGTTTGAACATAGAACCATAGAAAAGTTACAGTGCAGAAAGAGGCCATTCAGCCCATCGTGTCTGCGCCAGCCAAAGAGAAAAAGGAAATTAGCGCCTCATTTCAATCCCCCTTTCCAGCACCTGGTCTGTAGCCTTGCATGTTGCAGTGCTTCAGATGCAGATTTTTGATCAATTGGGCCAGTGGGCTGATGAATGGCAGATGGAATTTAATTTAGATAAATGTGAGGTGATGCATTTTGGTAGATCGAATCAGGACAGGACCTATTCTGTTAATGGTAGGGCATTGGGGAGAGTTATAGAACAAAGAGATCTAGGACTGCAGGTTCATAGCTCTTTGAAAGTGGAGTCACAGGTGGACAGAGTGGTGAAGAAGGCATTCGGCATGCTTGGTTTCATTGTTCAGAACATTGAATACAGGAGTTGGGACGTCTTGTTGAAATTGTATATTAGTAAGGCACACACTTGGAACACTGTGTACAGTTCTGGTCACCCTATTATAGAAAGGATATTATTAAACTAGCAAGAGTGCAGAAAAGATTTACTAGGATGCTACCGGGACTTGATGGTTTGAGTTATAAGGAGAGGATGGATAGACTGGGACTTTTTACCCTGGAGCATAGGAGGCTTAGGGGCAATGTTATAGAAGTCTATAAAATAATGAGGGGCACAGATGAGGTACACAGTCAAAGGTAGAGGAGTCTAAAACTAGAGGGCATAGATTTAAGGTGAAAGGGGAGAGATACAAAAGGGTCCAGAGGGGCAATTTTCTCACTCAGAGGGTGGTGAGTGTCTGGAACAAGCTCCCAGAGGCAGTAGTAGAGGCGGGTACAATTTTGTCTTTTAAAAAGCATTTTGACAGTTACATGGGTAAGATGGGTTAGAGGGATATGGGCCAAATGCGGGCAATTGGGACTTGCTTAGTGGTAAAAACTGGGTGGCATGGACAAGTTGAGCCAAAGGGCCTGTTTCCATGCTGTAAACCTCTATGGCTCTATAGCTCTATGACACTATCCAGCTACTTTTTAAATAAGTTGAGCATTTCAGCCTCAAACACCAACTTAAACAGTGAATTCCAGATGCCCACCACCCCCTATGTGAAAAGGTTTTTCCTCATATCCCCTCTAATCCTTCTACCAATCCCCTTAAATCTATGCCCCTGGTAACTGTGGTAACTTTCTCCAAGGCAGCCTTCACGACACACGACGGCGCAGAGTCGCTGAGCAGAAACTGATAGCCAAGTTCCACACACATGAGGACGGCCTCAACTGGGATATTGGGTTCATGTCACACTATCTGTAATCCCCACAGCTTGGCTGGACTTGCAGAATTTCACTGGCTGTCCTGTCTGGAGACAATACACATCTCTTTGACCTGTCTTGGTGCTCTCTTCACTCACATTGTTTGTACCTTTAAGACTTGATTAGTTGTAAGTATTCGCATTCCAACCATTATTCTGTAAATTGAGTTTGTGTCTTTATATGCCCTGTTTGTGAACAGAATTCCCACTCGCCTGAAGAAGGAGATTAAGGCTCCGAAAGCTTGTGGCTTTTGCTACCAAATAAACCTGTTGGACTTTAACCTGGTGTTGTTAAACTTCTTACTGTGTTTACCCCAGTCCAACGCCGGCATCTCCACATCCTGGTAACTGTGCCAGGGGAAACAGGTCTCTCCTGTTTACCTTAAGGTGCCTCGTGATTTTGTATGGCCTAATGGTATTATCACTAGACTATTAACCCAGAAACTCAGCTAATCTTCTGGGGACCCATGTTCGAATCCTGCCACGGCAGATGGTAGAGTTTGAGTTCAATAATAAAATTGAAGATTGGCAAAGGGAGGTTTGGATCGGATCAACAGGAGCAGCAACATGTCGGGTCGCGGTAAAACCCAAGGCAAAGGGCGCGCCAAGACCTCCAGAGCCGGCCTCCAGTTCTCCGTGGGCCGCATCCACCAGCTGCTGCACAAGGGCCACTACGCCGAGCGGGTGAGTCCCGGGGTCCTGGTGTGCCTGGTCACCATGCTGGAGTACCTGACCACTGAGATCCTCGAGGTTTAGGACAATAAGCATCAAGCCCCTGCCACCTGCAGCTGGCCATCCACAATGCCGAGGAGCTGGGCGGGGTCACCATCACCCAGAGTGGCATCCTGCCCAACATCCAGGTCATGCTGCTGCCCAAGATGTATGCCTGAGGAGGGTGGAGGAACCAGATGTGAGAGAAAAATAAATTAGGTCATCCCTTAGCCTTCTCTGTTCTAAGCAAAACGACATTAACCTTTCCAATCTTTCCTCATAGCTGCAATTTTCAAGTCCTGGCAACATTCTTGTAAATCGCCTCTGCACTCTCTCTCTCTCTCTCTCTCTCACTCCAGAACAATTATGTCCTTCCTCTGATGTGGTGACCACAACTGAACACAAAATTCCAGATGTGGTCCAACCAGTGTTCAAACAGTTCTAACATTGCATCCCTGTTTTTGTGTCAAATACCTTGTCCAATATAGGAAAGCATTCAATTTGTTTTCTTGAACACATTGCCCATCTCTCCTGCCACCTGCAACTAAACACAGAAACTAGAAGCAGGAGTAGGCCATTCAGCCCTTCGAGCCTGCTCCGCCATTCATCTTGCTCATGGTTGATCAGCGAGTTCAATATTCTGATCCCCCCTCCCTCCCATATCCCTCGATCCCTTTAGCCCGATCCACTTTAAGGTCTCTCACTTCCTCGACCTCTGACAATACTTTCCCATGTTTGGTAGCTTCTTATATAAAAATTACATTTAGTGAATATATTAAATCAATTTTGCCCCATGCTTATGTTCTGATCTCCTCCCAGGACCCCATTCTGAGTGTTAATGTTGAAATTGTGTTGCAATGGAATAAATGCGTTAAGTTAGTAATTAAATACTGCTATCCCAAATTGGGAAGGGTTAGGGAATCATTGCAAGATATAAACCATCTCACTCTGGATGTCTGGGAGGAACTGGGAGAGCCTGTGTCTTATCTTTACTGTCTTGGATGAATGCTGTTTAAAGGTAAAGGCTGGCTTCAGACTCATTGTGATTACTGTGTATCCACACCCCAGTCTATCAGTATCAGTGTAAGTGCAGTGATTACTGTGTATCCACACCCCAGTCTATCAGTATCAGTGTAAGTGCAGTGATTACTGTGTATCCACACCCCAGTCTATCAGTATCAGTGTAAGTGCAGTGATTACTGTGTACCCACACCCCAGTCTATCAGTATCAGTGTAAGTGCAGTGATTACTGTGTATCCACACCCCAGTCTATCAGTATCAGTGTAAGTGCAGTGATTACTGTGTATCCACACCCCAGTCTATCAGTATCAGTGTAAGTGCAGTGATTACTGTGTATCCACACCCCAGTCTATCAGTATCAGTGTAAGTGCAGTGATTACTGTGTACCCACACCCCAGTCTATCAGTATCAGTGTAAGTGCAGTGATTACTGTGTATCCACACCCCAGTCTATCAGTATCAGTGTAAGTGCAGTGATTACTGTGTATCCACACCCCAGTCTATCAGTATCAGTGTAAGTGCAGTGATTACTGTGTATCCACACCCCAGTCTATCAGTATCAGTGTAAGTGCAGTGATTACTGTGTATCCACACCCCAGTCTATCAGTATCAGTGTAAGTGCAGTGATTACTGTGTATCCACACCCCAGTCTATCAGTATCAGTGTAAGTGCAGTGATTACTGTGTATCCACACCCCAGTCTATCAGTATCAGTGTAAGAACATAAGAACTAGGAACAGGACTAGGCCATCTGGCCCCTTGAGTCTGCTCCACCATTCAGTAAGACCATGGTTGATCTTTTCATGGACTCAGCTCCACTTACCCACCCGCTCACCATAATTACTTTACTGTTCAAAAATCTATCTACCTTTGCCTTGAAATCATTCAATGAGGTTGTAATAAGTCTGGAAAGTTCCGTCACCAAAATCCCTTTATTTACAACTTTAACAGCAGTACACAGAGTGCTATCAACTGGCAGTCTACGTTTGGGAGTGCCAGAGGAACTGATACTCCCGGTTAAGTGTAGTGATTATTGTGTATCCACACCCCAGTCTATCAGTATCAGTGTAAGTGCAGTGATTACTGTGTACCCACACCCCAGTCTATCAGTATCAGTGTAAGTGCAGTGATTACTGTGTATCCACACCCCAGTCTATCAGTATCAGTGTAAGTGCAGTGATTATTGTGTATCCACACCCCAGTCTATCAGTATCAGTGTAAGTGCAGTGATTATTGTGTATCCACACCCCAGTCTATCAGTATCAGTGTAAGTGCAGTGATTACTGTGTACCCACACCCCAGTCTATCAGTATCAGTGTAAGTGCAGCGATTACTGTGTATCCACACCCCAGTCTATCAGTATCAGTGTAAGTGCAGTGACTATTGTGCACCCACACCCCAGTCTATCAATATCAGTGTAAGTGTGGTGATTACTGTGTATCCACACCCCAGTCTATCAATATCAGTGTAAGTGCAGTGATTATTGTGTATCCACACCCCAGTCTATCAGTATCAGTGTAAGTGCAGTGATTATTGTGTATCCACACCCCAGTCTATCAATATCAGTGTAAGTGCAGTGATTACTGTGTATCCACACCCCAGTCTATCAGTATCAGTGTAAGTGCAGTGATTATTGTGCACCCACACCCCAGTCTATCAGTATCAGTGTAAGTGCAGTGATTACTGTGTATCCACACCCCAGTCTATCAGTATCAGTGTAAGTGCAGTGATTACTGTGTATCCACACCCCAGTCTATCAGTATCAGTGTAAGTGCAGTGATTACTGTGTATCCACACCCCAGTCTATCAGTATCAGTGTAAGTGTAGTGATTATTGTGTATCCACACCCCAGTCTATCAGTATCAGTGTAAGTGCAGTGATTATTGTGTATCCACACCCCAGTCTATCAGTATCAGTGTAAGTGCAGTGATTATTGTGTATCCACACCCCAGTCTATCAGTATCAGTGTAAGTGCAGTGATTACTGTGTATCCACACCCCAGTCTATCAGTATCAATGTAAGTGCAGTGATTACTGTGTATCTACACCCCAGTCTATCAGTATCAGTGTAAGTGCAGTGATTACTGTGTATCCACACCCCAGTCTATCAGTATCAGTGTAAGTGCAGTGATTACTGTGTATCCACACCCCAGTCTATCAGTATCAGTGTAAGTGTGGTGATTACTGTGTATCCACACCCCAGTCTATCAATATCAGTGTAAGTGTGGTGATTACTGTGTATCCACACCCCAGTCTATCAGTATCAGTGTAAGTGCAGTGATTATTGTGTATCCACACCCCAGTCTATCAGTATCAGTGTAAGTGCAGTGATTACTGTGTATCCACACCCCAGTCTATCAGTATCAGTGTAAGTGTGGTGATTACTGTGTATCCACACCTACTGAAGTGGTGAGGAGTGGTGGGAGTTGCGTGGTGATGGAATGGCTTTCTCCCTCAGTTCGTTGGGTGGTTAACCTGTGGATGTGATTCACAGCAACAGCACTGGTTTTGACCCCGGTTCCAGCTGAGGCTGGCTGAGGGCCTACATTGCCCTACCCACGGTAAACAAATCACAGCCTTTTGCTGGGGAATAATCATCAAGAATGTGCCCCCGGCAGAGATCAAGAAAAAGAAGACAAACCTGCAGCAAGAGGCTCTTCAGCCCATCGTGTCTGCTCTGGCTCTCAAGCACCTATCCATTCTCATACCATGTTCCACCACTTTGTCAGAACTGTAGTCATTCTCTATATTTCCGAGCTTAATTTCAGATCTATAGCATATTGTGTCTCTTTCATCACCTAGAGGCTGCAGTAAATACACTGTTATGCTGTCATTCACTGTTACACTGGATTATGTGTTTGCCAATCATTATACTCAAACTCACACTCTTAATACAGTATGCTGTGATACCACAGCAGTGATAAACTTACGATATGTACATTGGGCATTCAGACTTGAACTGGTTCCAAAGCAGAGCAGATTACAAGATCCCTTCCTCCAAAGATTCCTACATGCCTTCGTCCTGCTATTAGGAGGGATGCTCATTCGGAGAACTTTAGGCTCAGTGCAAAACAGTCCCACTTTGAGTCTGGCGGTGCAAATGCACTCGAAAGCCCCCTTCAATTCATTCATTTCAGCCTCGGCATGCAAGGTCCAAAAGTGTTGCCAAAAATTTAGATTGCCATAATAATCACTAGGTAACTTCTCATTAATCATTCAGCGAGTCAGTTGCAGACTCGATGGGCTGAATGGCCTCCTTCTGCACTGTGGGGATTCTATGATTCATTGTCGTAAATGCAATAATTGGTTAGCACTGCTGCCTCACAGCGCCAGGGACCCAGGTTCGATTCCTGGCTTCGGTCACTGTCTGTGTGGACTTTGCACGTTCTCCCCATGTCTGCGTGGGTTTCCTCCGGGTGCTCCGGTTTCCTCCCGCAGTCTGAAAGACATGCTGGTTAGGTGGATTGGCCGTGCTAAATTCTCCCTCAATGCACCTGAACAGGCGCCGGAGTGTGTCAACTAGGGAATTTTCACAGTAACTTCATTGCAATGTTAATGTAAGCCTACTTATGACTAATAAATTTAAAAAACTTTAAACTCTGCAACGGGATCCCACGATATCAGTGCGATCAATGATGGGTTAATCCATTTCGGTGCCGTTGGCTGAGAGATAAATGTTGACCAGGATACAGGAAAATTTCTCTGTGCTTTGAGGAACACCTTCGCTGGAATTTTACCACCCCACCAGCCATGGGAATCAGAGCGGGCGAGGGATGGACAATGGCGGGTCTGTTGACCTCGGGCGGGATTTTACACTTTCGGGATGAGCAAGGCTGTAAAATCCCATAGCATGAGATCTTTCACATTCATTTCAACAAGCAGGGGGGGCCTCAGTCCAACATTAACAGAATTGCAGAAGGGTTACAGTGCAGAAGGAAGCCATTTTGCCTATCATGTCTGCACCAACTTGCTGAATGGACAATTCACTTAGTGCCATTTTCCTGCCTTCTCCCCCTAATCCTGCACATTCTCTCTTTATCAGATACTTATATCTCATGAAAAGATTTACACCACACCTTTCAAAATCTCAGGACAAGCCAGAACAATAAAACATAGTCACTGTTGTTGGAAATGTGGCAGCCAATTTGCAAGTGTAGCAATCTCCCACAAACACCAATTTGATAGTGTCTTGATAATACGTTTTGGTGATGTTAATTGGGGAATCGATTTTGTGAAATTTACTCAATGTAGCACTTAAGTGTCACCTTAGATTGAAACTTCACGATGATGGGGCTTGACTCACTGAGGGAAGGCGGTGGCCTCGTGGTATTATCGCTGGACTATTAATCCAGAAACTCAACTAATGTTCTGGGGACCCAGGTTCAAATCCCACCACGGCAAATGGTGGAATTTGAATTCAATGATAAAAACATTCTGGAATTAAGAATCCACCATTGTCGATTGTTGGAAAAACCCTTCTGGTTCACTAATATCCTTTAGGGAAGGAAATCTGCCGTCCTTACCCTGTCTGGCCTATATATGACTCCAGAGCCACAGCAATGTGGTTGACTCTCAACTGCCCTCCAAGGGCAACTAGGGATGGGCAATAAATGCTGGCCAGCCAGGCATGCCCAAGTCCTACGAATGAAAAGAAAACTGGTGTCAGCTGTAGCTAGGTTGGTAGCACTCTTGTCCCTGAATCACGAGGGCCAAATGGCCTACCCCTCCTCCTATATTTTAGGTTCAAGTCCCAATCCGGAGCTTGAATGCAAAGATCAAGGTTGATGCTCCAGTGCAGCACTGAGGGAGTGCTGCATTGTCAGAGGTGCAGCCTTGCGGATGAGGCCCTGCCTGCTTGATTGGATACACAAGATCCCATAGTACCGCTTTGAAGAAGAGCTAAGTTATTACTGGTGTCCTGGCCAATGCTTATCCTTCAATTTTTTTTATTCATTTGTGGGACATGGGCATCGCTGGCTGGCCAGCATTTATTGCCCATCCCTAGTTGCCCGAGGGTTGAGTGGTAAGAGTTGAGAGTTAAATACATTGCTGGGGATCTGAAGTCACATGTAGGCCAGACCAGGTAAGGACGGCAGATTTCCTTCCCTAAAGGGCATTAGTGAACCAGATGGGTTTTTCCTGACAATTGTTTCATGGTCATCAGTAGATCCTTAAATTCCAGATTTATTTTTATTTAAATTGAAATTCCACCATTTGCTGCGGTGGGATTCGAACCCAAGTCCCCAGAACATTAGCTGAGTTTCTGAGGGGATTAATACTCTAGTGAAAGTACCACTAGGCCATCACCTCCTCTTGTTAGGTATCACCAAGACAGATGATCTGCCCATTGTCACATTGCTGCCTGTGGAATCCTGCTGTGCACAAATTGCTGCTATGTTTCCTATATTGCAGTGGTGACTACAGTACTTGAGTTCTAAAGTGCTTCGAGTCATCCCGTAAATGCGACGGGCATGATCCTATCAGCCGTTCACGCCACGCTCCCGCTGCAGAGTGAGGTCGGAGAATTTGACGCCCAGCGAATTCTCCATTCACTGCAGCGGGATGGGAAAATCCCACCGGTGTGAACAGTGGTAATGCAAACTTTAATTCCCATTGATATCAATTCAATTTCCAAACCCTTCCACTGACAACTGTTGATGGGACTCCAAAATAATCAGAGTCTGGAAGCACTTTGCTCAACTCTAATGAATTCTGTATAATGGAGGTCCATTCACAAGTTCCTGTGTTTTATTTACATTGACTGTTAGCTTTTCATTCCCCTGGTATTAGTCTCATATTTATTCTTAGCTCTACTGTAGCATGTTACCAAATAAACACTTTTACTGTGGGCGGCACTGTGGCACAGTGCTTAGCACTCCTGCCTCGTAGCTCCAGGGACCCGGGTTCAATTCCCAGCTTGGGTCGCTGTCTGTGTGGACTTTGCACATTCTCCCCGTGTCTGCGTAGGTTTCCTCCGGGTGCTCCAATTTCTTCCCACAGTCCAAAGATGTGCGAGTTAAGTGGATTGGCCATGCTAAATTGTCCATGGTATCAGGGGGATTAACAGGGTCAATACATTGGGTTACAACGATAGGGCCTGTGTGGAATCGTTGTCAGTGCAGGCTCGATGGAGCGAATTGCCTTCTTCTGTACTGTATCAATTCTATGAGTTATTTCAACCAGCCAGGGATTTTGTTTTACAGAAATAACCCCCTGCGCAATGATGGACTTGGATTTATCTCATTCAAACTATTTTTATTTAATACTTGCTACAACCAGGTTCCTGTCGTTTCAGCTGGCTTTAGCTATTTCTCAAATTAGCCCTTCTGACTGTGGCAAAATGCAACTTCCAGCCCCTGATTGTGATTGCTTACTATAAAGCAAGATGACTTGAATCAGGCCTCACTCTGTGGGCAAGGCCTCACTCTGTGGGCAAAGCCTCAATCTGTGAGTCAGGCCTCTCTCTGGGTCAGGATTCACTCTGTGATTCAGACCTTGCACTGCGAATGTGCTCTGTGATTCAGACCTTACTCTGTCAGGCCTCGCTCCATGGGCAAGGCCTCACTTTGTTAGTCAGGCCTCTCTCTGCGCCAAGCCTCACTCTGTGGGCAAGGCCTCACTCTGGGCGTCAGGCCTCTCTCTGGGTCAGGCTTCGCTCTGTGATTCAGGCCTTGCGCTGAGAATGTACTCTGTGATTCAGACCTTATTCTGCCAGGCCTGGCTCTCAGACCTCACTCTATTGAGAGCAGCTTAAACCTCTGCTACTATTTGGAGCTTCTTCGAATAGAAGCTGTTAGGATCCTGGATTGTCTCAATAAATGCTTTGTTGAAAATTCAGTTATGAGTCCCTGGTGTTAAATGCACTAGTCAGTTTGAAACTGAACCATACAGGGAGAAAGATCTCAGAGTTAACTTTGACTACATGCTGGGTTATTTATTTCATTTTTCCCAAGTGATGATGGAATTTTAAAGTATTCTCAGCATCCTTCACGATGAGATTAGAAACTCAACGGGGGTGATTTAGCCTATGTTTGCCATCAGAGAGAACAGCAACAGAAAAATAAGAGAGAATCGGGAAACACATTTTCCCTGCCCCTTACTGGTGATGTAACGAGGTTCCTACTTAGAGAAGTCGGCTACCTCATTTAAATACAGTTTAATGTTTTAACCTATGGTTGAAAGGCCTCCCATCCATATTACTGCCCCCCCCACTCCCAACCCCTGACAGAATATGGAAACCTTGCCAATGTAATGTCATTGATGGTAAGCAGTCATGGGGATCCCATGGATATTCCAAGGTAAGTGTGGACCCTGGTGGGAGAGGGCTATGCACAGGCACTGTCCTGGCATTGCTCCCTCTGGGCAGCCCTTCTGGAAGGGGTTCCCCTTATGTGTGTTGAGGAGGGCTGATGCCTATCAGGTGGAAGAGGGGGGTCACTCCGATGCCTGCAAGGGAGGTGGAGAAAAGGGGTTGCCTTGATGTCTGGAGCAGAAGGGGGTCACTCCGATGTCTGCAAGGGGGGGTGAGGAAAAGGGGTTGCCTTGATGCCTATGAGGGAGCAGAGGGGGTCACTATGATGCTTGCAAGGGAGGTGGGGAGAAGGGGTTGCCTTGATGTCTATGAGGGATCAGAGGGGAGTCACTCCGATGCCTGCAAGGGAGGTGGGAAAAGGGGTTGCCTTGATGCCTATGAGGGAGCAGAGGGGGGTCACTCCGATGTCTGCAAGGGGGGGGGGGGAAGGGGTTGCATTGATGCCTATGAGGGAGCAGAGGGGGGTCGCTATGATGCCTGCAAGAGGGTGGGTGGGGAAAGAGGGTCGCCCTGATGCCTGCAAAATGAGGGGGTGCCCCAATGTCCACATTGTTGAATGTGAGCCCCATCGTATTTGCTGTGGTGGGGGGGAGCGGGGAGGCCCTCGTGTTTGTGAGGGGGGTCCTAACGTGTCTGTGGAGCGGGAGGGTGAAGGCTGTGAGGGGGGTCCTAATGTGTCTGTGGGGTGGGTGGGGTGTGTGAGGGAGACTGTAACATGTCCTTGGGGGGGTGTGAGGGGAGGGTCCTAATGTGTCCATGGCGAGTGTAGCTGGAACTGTTTGCTTTCAGAGCTGATTGGGGCGCCCTTTAAAGAAGGTGCCACGGTCTCCGTGGAGCCAGCCTCGCCAGCTCTATCAGGCCCCGCCCACCAGAGGGATGGCATAAACTCCGCCCACTCATTTATTTTCTTCAGAGAGACTCAAGATTTAGAGAAAACTCTTCTGTGCAGCTGGAGAGCAACAGGCCGGATTTCAGCCAGGACCTGACTCTCTGAACAGATATGGGCAAATTGCCCCCACAGTCTGTGCTGACTACCATCCATTGATCACGCTGGGTAATGCATGTGGCTTTAATGAGGATTGGATGGGAATGAACTGTCAGACTCTTGTTACTATGAGGCACCTGAAGAGGCAGAGGAACAGCAATGATCATATTGAATGGCAGAGCCAGTTCAAAGGGTCTAATGTTCCACTCCTGTTCCTATTTGATTTGATTTGATTTATTATTGTCACGTGTATTGGGATACAGAGACACGTATTGTTTCTTGCGCACTATACAGACAAAGCATACCATTCATAGAGTACATAAGGGAGAAGGAAAAAAGAAGTTGCAGACTGTAGTGTCACAGTCATAGCTCAGGTGTAGAGAAAGATCAACTTAATGCAAGATAAGTCCATTCAAAAGTCTGATGGCAGCAGGGACAAAACTATTCTTGAGTTGGTTGGTTCGTGATCTCAGACTTTTGTACCTTTTTCCTGATGGAAGAAGGTGGAAGAGAGAATGTCCGGGGTGCGTGGGGTCCTTGATCATGCTGGCTACTTTTCCGAGGCAGTGGGAAGTGTAGACAGAGTCAATGAATGGGAGGCTGGTTTGTGGATGGACTGGGCTTCGTTCACAACCGTTTGTAGTTTCTTGCAGTCTTGGGCAGAGCAGGAGCCTGTACTGAGCTGTGATACAACCAGAAAGAATGCTTTCTAACGTGCATCTGTAAAAATTGGTGAGAATCGTAGCTGACACGCCGAATTTCCCTGTAACCTATTTCCAATGTAACCTTCTTAACTAAGACCCACACATGAAATACAGGCAAATGTGAAGTTGCTTGAGTCAGGACAAATGGGAGAGAGATATCCTGTGGTTCATATACTGGGTAGACCTATCAGTTTTGTTCTGGAAACCAGTAAAAACAAAATTTCTGAAGAGACTTGGAAAAAGTTGAGAGTGGAGGAAATTGGGAAAAAGACGGGAATGGGCAGGGGTAGGAAAAGGATGGCTGGTACAGGTGTTTCACAACCCAAGTTTCTATCTCAAATAAAATAAATCATAGAATCATAGAATCCCTATTGTACAGAAGGAGGCCATTCGACCCATCGAGTCTGCACCAACAACAATGCCATCCAGACCCTATTCCCGTAACCTCACATATTACCCTGGTAATCCCCTGACACTAGGGTCAATTTAGCATAGCCAATCAACCTAACCTGCACATCTTTGGACTGTGGGAGGAAACCGGAGCACCCGGAGGAAACCCACGCAGACACGGGGAGAATGTGCAAACTCTGCACAGTCAGTGACCCGAGGCCAGAATCGAACCCGGGTCCCTGGCGCTGTGGGCAGCAGTGCTAACCACTGTGCCACCGCGCCACACAAGAAATGTGATATGAGAGTTTTAAAACAAAATAGCTCTATTGGTAAAAGTCAGGGCTATTGATTTCAAGCTGTCACAGAAATTCATTGGATTATGAAAGCTGGCAATGCCAACCCAGTGCCAGGGTGAGCCCTCTGGGCAGCACCATGGTTCCTAATGTGTGTTGGGGAGGGTTGATGCCTGTCAGCTTTGTGACACAGAATGCCATGTAGCAAATTGACTTAGTCTATTGGTGGTAATCAGTGGGAGGTGGAATTACACGGTCGGGTGTCCTGAATGGCATGTGCAGCCTATCCTCTGACTCACAGTGAGCAGCGCCAGTGGGAGATCTGGACACATCAGGCCCGATTTTACCATCAAGTTGCGCCCATTATCGGGCGTTAAAAGCTTGGTAAAGTCGGGCGTGAGGCAAATAGCACGATCCGTGCCCGCCTCCGCGCTGGTTCCCCCTTTACCAAGGCCCGAAAATGGCTGCGATCGGGACCGTGCCCGAAACAGGCACAACGGCCATTTGAATATATTTGCATGTATTTAAATTGATGGACTATGCACCCAACCTTACCGGCACTTCCCCCTTTACCATCACATTCACCCATTCCAAATCGGCACGAAACAGACATGCTCCATAGAAGTCCGATTCGGGCGCTCTAGTTAGTGAGGAGGTAAGTGCCGAGCGTCCGATGGCTCTCTGCTTGAGACCGGTGAGGGGGGAGGGGGAAGGGGGGGGTCCGCTGCCACACTGTCTGTGATCGGTGGGGAGAAGGGGGGAGGGGCCCGTGATCGGTCTGGCGGAGGGGGGTGGGGGGATAAGAGGGTCAGTAATGTTGTGGGGATGGGGCAATGTCAGTGGGGGCCAGGGGGAGGCAGTATCCAGCCCGGGAGCGATGTGGCAGGGGAGCCGCATTCTATTTTTTTCTGCGCATGCGCAGTTGGAGGCACCAATCGGAGCTGCAGGATTTTGAGTGCATTAAGCGCCATCCACAGGCTTGTGCAGCGCGATTCGGAATCACTGATATTTTTGCAGCAGAGTGCGTATGGGGGCGCCTGAGAACGGGTCTAAAAGTCGGATCTCAAACACTCCCAGTTTCAAGTCCTCCCAGCACTTAGAATCAAAATGGTAAAATAGGGCCCATCGAATATATTCCTGAAATTGTTCTTTTTATCCAGAGAGGCCATCGCCCTTGGCACCACAGACTTCACGGAGGAAGACGTCGACAAAATTATCGAAGAGCTCGGCAAGGAGTTCAAGGGCAATGCCTACCATCTCATGCACAAGAACTGTAACCACTTCTCCGCAGGCCTGGCAGAGGTACGATAACATGTTAATGTACTCCAGCACTGCAGTCTGATAAGACATGAACCTGCACTTGAAGCAATGAATATATATTCATTTATTAATATTAAAACAACAAGAGTAATGTCAACATTCCTTTGTGAGCTGTGAAACGGTTTAAATTTACATTCCCCGACACTGTGAAATGAACATATTCTCATCTGTTTTGCATTATAATCCATTTTGTGTCATAGAATTCCGCAGTGCCAGAGATATTTATCTAAGTATGGTTAGATGTATGTATTACGTAAGAGGAAAATATATCATGCACCATCCCTGGCTGAATCTAGCTCCATATGAGGGGTGACCTGATAGAGGTTTACAAGATGATGAGTGGCATGGACAGAGTAGATAGTCAGATGCTCTTTCCTAGGATAGAAAAGTCAAGTACTAGGGATATAGGTTTAAGGTGCGTGGGGAAAGGTTTAGAGGAGATGTGCGAGGCAAGTTTTTTACACAGAGGGTGGTGAATGTCTGGGACGCGCTGCCCAGGGAGGTGGTGGGAGCAGGTACGATAGCGGCATTTCAGGGGCAACTAGACGAATACATGAAAAGGATGGGAATGGAAGGATACGGACTCCGTAAGTGCGTACGGTTTTAGTTTAGGCAGGCATCATGATCAGTGCAGGCTTGGAGGACTGAAGGGCCTGTCCTGTGTTGTACTGTTCTTTGTTCTTTGTCCAACCCACTCTTCCCCTGGGTAAGGCATTAAACTGGAGATGCTTTGGGTGTTTGGTCAAGCCCAATTCATTGCCAAACTCATTAAATGAAACATATACAATATCCACCATCCTGTTTCCTCAGAAGTGCTGGATTGAGATTGGTGTCGTTGCATTTCAGAGATGACAGATTATTTTGCACTCACTTCCCACCCCCACTGTTACATAGAAACATCGGAACAGGAGTGAGCCATTCAGCCCCTCGAGCCTGTTCCGCCAATCAAAGAGATCATGGCTGCTCTGTACCCTAACTCCATATACCTGCTTTAGTCGAGATCTCTAAATACATTTGCTTAACAAAAAAAAATCTATCTCGGATTCAAAGATAGCAAATGATCAAGCATCAACTTCTATTTGTGGAAGAGAATTCCACATCTCCACCACCCTTTGTGTGTAAAAGTTCTTTCTAAATCTCTCCTGAGTGGTCTGGCAAAGATTTTTAGACTATGCCTCCTAATTCTAGAACCTCCAACCAGTGGGAATAATTTATCTTCATCTACTTTGTCTTTTTCTGTTAATATCATAGAATCCTACAGTGCTGAAGGAGGCCATTCGACCCATCGAGTCTGCACTGACCACAATCCCACCCAGGCCTTATCCCCATAACCCCCTTCATTTACTCTAGCTGGTCCCCCTGACACTGAGGGACAATTTAGCATGGTCAATCTACCTAACCCGCACATCTTTGGACTGTGGGAGAAAACCGGAGCACCCGGAGTAAACCCACGCAGACACGGGGAGAATGTGCAAACTCCGCACAGACAGTGACCCAAGCCGAGAATTGAACCTGGGTCCCTGACACCTGTGAGGCAGTAGTGCTAACCACTGTGCACCCGCGCCGCCTATCTTGAAGACTTCGATCAGATCACCCCTTAACCTTCTAAATTCTGGAGAAAACAGTGCAGAAGGAGGCCATTCGGCCCATCGAGTCTGCACCGACCACAATCGCACCCAGGCTCTATCCCCACAACCCCACATATTTACCCCGCTAATCACTCTAACCTACACATCCCGGGTCACTAAGGGACAATTTATCATGGCCAATGCACCTAACCTGCACATTTTTGGACTATGGGAGCAAACCGGAGCACCCGGAGGAAACCCACGCAGACGCGGGGAGAACGTGCAAACTCCACACAGACAGTGACCCAAGCCAGGAATCGAACCCGGGTCCCTGGCACTGTGAGGCTGTAGTGCTAACCACTGTGCCCTCATTTCTCTTCAGAACTTAACCCCTGAAGTCCAGATATCAGTCATGACTGACAGCCATTATACCACTATTCTTGTAATGCAATAGTGCCAGTTCTAACCTTTGCAGTCAGCTCACCCTAAAGTTTTTCAGAATTGGAAATAGTCGCCAAAATCTTGCTGCCCTTTACGATGGTGGTATCTTAGGATCCTGCCGATGGTGCACCCTCTCCAAGGGTTTCCCGGCACCAAGGGGTACATTCAATGAGAAGCCCTGTTGACAACGGTGGGACCATAGGATCCCGCCACCAGCGAGTGGCGTGCCATCTCCCACCGCCATGACAAATGCCACAGAGAAGGAGAAAAATCCCACCTAAGGTGCTTTTTCCAAATTGAAATGCATTTCAGAAGCATGGGGAAGAGAGGGATCGGGAGAGGGGGAATTATTCAATGTCATTAGGGTGGAGTGTGGCAGGGGAAGGTCTACTCCATCTATTCTCTGTGAAAGAATTCCAATTCTCTTCCCTCATCTGGTACTGCACTAAGGCAGACTTTCATCTGTTTCCATAGCTAGTTATTGCTGGAACAGGTCACAAGTCTGTCGCCAGGGACTTATAGCTCTAGGGAACTCCACTTCACAGCAAGCGTGGCTGACCAGGAGTCTCTCCCACTCTTACTATCAGCCATTGGTGTGTTTGGAAAGATTTTGCAGGTTGACACTCTACAGGCGGGATTTTCCAGCCACACTCACCCAAAACCAGAAAATCCTGCCCGAGGCCAACAGACCTTTGCATGGTCAGGCCCTTTCCCGTAATCCCAAATATTTATCCCGTTAATTCCCCCTATCCTACACATCTTGGGACACTAAAGGGCAATTTAGCACAGCCAATCCACCTAACCCACACATCTTTGGACTCTGGGAGGAAACCAGAGCACCCGGAGGAAACCCACACAGATACGGGGAGAATGTGCAAACTCCACATAGACAGTGACCCAAGGCCAGAATTGAACTTGGGGCTTCACTGTGCCACCATGCTGCCTCTCTTTGCACATCTTTGTACTGTGGGAGGAAACCAGAGCACCTGAAGGAAACCCACACAAACACTGGAAAGGAGTCACAAATTGTGGGTTACTTAAAAAACATGAGTAAAGTTGGCTGGACTGTTCATACCATACAATAACTTGTATTGTATGAACATGGCTTGGTAGCACAGTGGTTAGCACTGCTACCTCACAGCGCCAGGGACCCGGGTTCAATTCCAGCCTTGGATGACTGCCTGTGCGGAGTTTGTACGTTCTCCCCATGTCTGCATGGGTTTCCTCTGCTGCTCAGGTTTCCTCCCACAATTCAAAGATGTGTAGGTTAGGTTGATTGGCCATGCTCAATTGCCCCTTATTGTCAGGGCAATTGGGGGATAGGGCCCTGGGTGGGATTGCTGTTGGTGCAGGTTCGATGGGCCGAATGGCCTCCTTTTGCACTGTTGGGATTTTATGATTCTAAGCTACATTCCAGGAGACTGATGAGTTAACCTGTGCTGGTGAAAAATGAAGGAAATGGAAATGGGGGCAGAAATCCCAGAACTGGGACCCACCTGCCATTTTCAAAGGACTCTGGAGTTAGCCCTATTCTGTGAAAATCTGGACCTTTGAGCTTAGGAAAAGGATAGGCAGGCAATCTCTGCATTGTGCATTCCTGCTTGGACAATACCAGAGCAAAGACAGAAATCTCCTATACTGTTACATCAGCGTCAATTGTTCTCAGGTCTGGTGCAAACAGTAGAATAAAACCCACAATTGAAATAAGAGGTGTACCAGGTAGCTTAGCCGAATCTTTCATTAATATCGGGAAATTACCGACCGGTGAGTCTAACCTCAGTGGTTGGTAAGTTGATGGAGAGGATCCTGAGAGACAGGATTTATGATCATCTAGAGAAGTTTAGTATGATCAAAAGTAGTCAGCACAGCTTTGTCAAGGGCAGGTCGTGCCTTACGAGCCTGGTTGAGTTCTTTGAAAATGTGACCAAACACATTGACGAAGGAAGAGCGGTAGATGTGGTCTATATGGACTTCAGCAAGGCGTTCGATAAGGTCCCCCATGCAAGACTTCTTGAGAAAGTGAGAGGGCATGGGATCCAAGGGGCTGTTGCCTTGTGGATCCAGAACTGGCTTGCCTGCAGAAGGCAGAGAGTGGCTGTGGAGGGGTCTTTCTCTGCATGGAGGTCAGTGACCAGTGGAGTGCCCCAGGGATCTGTTCTGGGACCCTTGCTGTTTGTCATTTTCATAAATGACCTGGATGAGGAAGTGGAGGGATGGGTTGGTAAGTTTGCTGACGACACCAAGGTAGGTGGTGTTGTGGATAGTTTGGAGGGATGTCAGAAGTTGCAGCGAGACATAGATAGAATGCAAGACTGGGCGGAGAAGTGGCAGATGGACTTCAACCCGGATAAGTGTGTAGTGATCCATTTTGGCAGATCCAATGGGATGAAGCAGCAGTATAATATGAAGGGTACCATTCTTAGCAGTGTAGAGGATCAGAAGGACCTTGGGGTCCGGGTCCATAGGACTCTTAAATCGGCCTCGCAGGTGGAGGATGCGGTCAAGAAGGCGTACGCCGTACTAGCCTTCATTAATCGAGGGATTGAGTTTAGGAGTCGGGAGATAATGCTGCAGCTTTATAGGACCCTGGTTAGACCCCACTTGGAGTACTGCGCGCAGTTCTGGTCACCTCATTACAGGAAAGATGTTGAAGCCATTGAAAGGGTGCAGAGGAGATTTACAAGGATGTTGCCTGGATTGGGGGGCATGCCTTATGAGGATAGGTTGAGGGAGCTTGGTCTCTTCTCCCTGGAGAGACGAAGGATGAGAGGTGACCTGATAGAGGTTTACAAGGTGTTGAGAGGTCTGGATAGGGTAGACTCTCAGAGGCTATTTCCAAGGGCTGAAATGGTTGCTACGAGAGGACACAGGTTTCAGGTGCTGGGGGGTAGGTACAGAGGAGATGTCAGGGGTAAGTTTTTCACTCAGAGGGTGGTGGGTGAGTGGAATCGGCTGACGTCGGTGGTGGTGGAGGCAAACTCGTTGGGGTCTTTTAAGAGACTTCTGGATGAGTACATGGGATTTAATGGGATTGAGGGCTATAGATAGGCCTAGAGGTAGGGATATGATCAGCGCAACTTGTGGGCCGAAGGGCCTGTTTGTGCTGTGGCTTTCTATGTTCTATGTTCTATGTTCTAATATAAAAATAACACACACATGATTCTCAGTGGTTATAGAAGACAAGAGCTAGGCTTTTAAAGTTTATTTATTTATTGTCACAAGTAGGTTTACATTAACAGTGCAATGAAGTTACTGTGAAAAACCCCCAGTCGCCACACTCCGGCGCCTGTTTGGGTACACTGAGGGAGAATTTAGCATGGCCAATCCACCTAATCAGCACATTTTTTGGACTGTGGGAGGAAACCGGAGCCCCCCGAGTAAAACCCACGCAGACACGGGGAGAACGTGCAGACTCCGCACAGAGTGACCCAAGTCAGGAATTGAACTTGGGTCCCTGGCACTGTGAGGCAGCAGTGCTGACCACTGTGCCACCGTGCCGCCCCAATAGGAGGCCTGGAGCACTGGAAATGTTATTTCATTAGCCATCGGTGAGAAGATATGGTAAATTAGTTAAGTAATTATTGGGAAAGTAATGTCAGACTAATAGGTTTTTGTTATAGATACCGAAGAAGGAGATAAGAAGCAAAGCCATAAGTGACATCCATGGTTTCTCATTAGTGAATCAAGGTCATTAACATGAAATTAACCAAATGTAATTCGAAAGGGTTGCGATATAAACTGTATGTAAAATATACAGTCACTGAGGCTCTTATCCAGTCTCACTGAGGATAGCCTAAGCTAGTGAAACATACTTTCAATCTCTTGAAGAAAGTTCCTGGTATGTAAAGTATGTTACATGGCAGACTTTTCCCGTCCTGCCCGCCATGGGAATCGTAGTTTTAAAGTTTATTTATTAGTGTCACAAGTAGACTTAAATTATCACTGCAATGAAGTTACTGTGAAAATCCCCAATTCGCCACATTCCAGCGCCTGTTCAGGTACACCGAGGGAAAATTTAGCATGGCCAATACAGCTAACCAGGCACGGTAGCACAGTGGTTAGCACTGCTGCTTCACAGCGCCAGGGACCTAGGTTCGATTCCCGACTTGGGTCACTGTCTGTGTGGAGTTTGCACGTTCTTCCCGTGTCTGCGTGGGTTTCTTCTGGGTGCTCCAGTTTCCTCCCACAGTCTGAAAGACATGCTGGTTAGGTGCATTGACCCAAACAGGCGCCGGACTGTGGTGACTAAGGGAATTTCACAGTAACTTCATTTCAGTGTTATTGTACGCCTTACTTGTGACTAATAAATAAACTTTACTTCACTTTAACCAGCATGTCTTTCGAACGGTGGGAGGAAACCGGAGCACCCGGAGGAAACCCACGCAGACACAGGGAGAATGTGCAAACTCCACACAGACAGTGACCCGACCCAGGAATCGAACCCGGGTCCCTGGTGCTGAGGCAGCAGTGCTAACCATTGTGCCACCATGCCACCCAATAGGAGGTGGGACATGGACCATGCAAAGGTCTGTTGACCTCAGGCGGGATTTTCTGGTCTTGGGATGAGCACAGCTGGAAAACCCTGCGCTTCGTATCTATATACCACAGGCAAAGCATGTAAAGAATTGTGCTTTATTATCTAATTGACTTGAATTAATAAAAAGTTAATATCAGAGTTTAAATGCTTCTGAGTCCTCTAACCTGTACAAGATGTAGAGGATTATATAACAGTTTGCTGTGTCAACCCAACACCAATCTGCACCTTTCAAATAGCAGCCATCTTATGCCAAATATGTAGCAAGTTGGCCATGTTATTCCATAAGGTGGAGAGACCCAGTTTCCAATGAATACTCCCAATGCAACTGGACATTGAGATAACCTATTCAGTTTAGCTCAGGTGGCTGGACAGCTGGTTTGTGATGCAGAGCGATGCCAAGAACGTGGGTTCAATTCCCGTACCGGCTGAGGTTATTCATGAAGGCCCTGCCTTCTCAATCTTGCCCTTCACCTGAGGTGCAGTGATCCTCAGGTTTAATCACCACTAGTCACAGTCTATGGTCATCTATGATGAGCAGAGAGATCTCGGTGTCCATGTGCATAGATCCCTGAAAGTTGGCACCCAGGTTGATAGGGTTGTTAAGAAGGCGTACAGAGTGTTAGCTTTTATTGGTAGAGGGATTGAGTTTCGGAGCCATGATGTCATGTTGCAGCTGTACAAAACTCTGGTGCGGCCGCACTTGGAGTATTGCGTACAGTTCTGGTCGCTGTATTATAGGAAGGATGTGGAAGCATTGGAAAGGGTGCAGAGGAGATTTACTAGGATGTTGCCTGCTATGGTGGGAAGGTCTTATAAAGGCTGAGTGACTTGAGGCTGTTTTCGTTAGAGAGAAGAAGGTTAAGAGGTGACTTAATAGAGGCATACAAGATGATCAGAGGATTAGATAGGGTGGACAGTGTAAGCCTTTTTCCTCAGATGGTGATGGCTAGCACGAGGGGACATAACTTTAAATTGAGGGGTGATAGATATAGGACAGATGTCAGAGGTAGGTTCTTTACTCAGAGAGTAGTAAAGGCATGGAATGCCCTGCCTGCAACAGTAGTGGACTTGTCAACATTAAGGGCATTTAAAGGGTCATTGGATAAACATATGGATGATATTGGAATAGTGTAGGTTAGATGGGCTTTAGATTGGTTTACAGGTCGGCGCAACATCGAGGGCCGAAGGGCCTGTACTGCGCTGTAATGTTCTATGTTCTATGTTCTATCTGGGACTAGGGTGGCTTTATCTCCAGTGAGTGCTTGATGCTGACATTGGGGCCCAGGTGATGGGCTCTTTTCCAAATTCATGATATAACTGAAGTGATTCACCCTCAAGCTGAAAACACAGGCCAATTGTCTCCTAGCTATATTCATTAAAAATGAACAAATGAAAACTCCTGGGCAAGGGGGTAAGGCCTCTTGCTGGGAGCTGATACACGGGAAGGCTGTTCCGTCCATATGTGAAGTAGGAAAGATATTTATCGCCTGGATGAACATAGAAACTAGAATCAGATGTAGGCCATTTGGTCCTTCGAGGATGCTCCACCATTCATTTTGATCATGGCTGATCATCAAATTCAATATCCTGATCCCCCTTTCCCCTCATGTCCCTTGATCCCTTTAGCCCTTGGAGCTATATCTAATTTCCTCCTTGAAATCACCGAATGTTTTGGCCTCAACTACTTTCTGTGGTAGTGAATTCCACACATCCACCACTCTTTGGGTAAAGAAATTTCTCCTCACCTCAATCCTAAAAGGTTTTTCCCTTAAACTCAAACTGTGACCCCTAGTTCTGGACTCCCCCACCATTGGGAACATTCTTTCTGGATCTAATATGCCTAAACCTATTAGAATTTTATAAGTTTCGATGAGATCCCCTTTCACTCTTCTAAATGCCAATGAATATAATCCGAACCAACTTAGTCTCTCCTCATATGACAGACCTGCCATCCCAAGAATTAGCCTGGTAACTCCCTCTATGGCAAGGACATCCTTCCTCAGATAAGGACACCAAAACTGCGCACAATACTCCAGGTGTGGCATCACCAGTGCCTAGTACTGAATGAAGACTTCACATCAATTTTCAGCTCGGGTCACTGTCTGTGTGGAGTCTGCATGTTCTCCCCGTGTCTGTATGGGTTTCCTCCTGGCGTTCCAGTTTCCTCCCACAGTCCAAAGATGTGTGTGTTAGGTTGATTGTCCATGGTAAATTGCCCCTTATTGTAAGGGGGATTAGCAGGGTAAATAGGTGGGACTACGGAAATAGGACCTGGGTGGAATTGTTGTCGGTGCAGGCTTGATGGGCCGAATGGCCTCCTTCTGCATTGTATGGATTCTATGATTCTATCAAAAGAAAAAAAACATTTCATCCTTCTGGTTAGACCAGGATTCAAAACGTGATCTCAGAAATTAGGGCTGACTCCTTCTCGTGCTGTTGACTCAGAGTTGTTTGCCCAGTCGATCAACAATTCACACCTGTCATTTTACTGCACCCTGACATGGGTTGCTCCCAGACTAACTCCAGATAGTTTGGAAAGTAGGGGGGCAGGATGGGAGTGGGGAGAAGTGGAAGTGCAGCAGTTTCTGAGGAACAGGGACACTCACTCATTCTGCCTTGTATAGACTCAGATCCATTACATTTGACCAACGTCAGAAACCATTAGACTGGGCCAAGTCACACAATATTGGAATTTTTCCTTAAGTTAATAATTCACAGCTGGCACCAGACCAACATTAAAGCTGTATTTTAATTGCTTTTAGTAAATGGTCCAAACATGCCAATGTCCCTGATGCGGAACAGGACATAAAATAGGATTAGGCAATCCACATGGGAATTGACTCAATCTGATGTGTACTCATGAACCAGTGGCATATACCTGAGGACAGTGGTACATGACAGTCAGCAACAGAACACACGCGTCATTGGGAGTGTGAGTGGGAGATAGTGATCAGCATGGAAGACTCAACCCTGGGAATCAGGTTCAGCATCAGGATGTACTGATCAATGAGACAGACAGGAATTGGCTCATGGCCAAGCAGGTACTGAACAGGGAGACAGGTCAAGGGTGATGCATTAAGAATAGGGCGGCTCGGTGGCACAGTGGTTAGCACTGCTGCCTCAAAGCGTCAGGGAACCGGGTTCAATTCCGGCCTTGGGTCACTGTCTGTGTGGAGTCTGCACATTCTCCCCATGTCTGCATGGGTTTCCTCCGGGTACTCCGGTTTCCTCCCACAGTCCAAAAGATGTGCGGGTTAGGTTGATTGGCCAGGTTAAATTGATCCTAGCATCAGGGGAATTAGCAGGGTAAATATGTGGAGTTACGGGGATGGGGCCTGGGTGGGATCGAGGTCGGAGCAGACTCAATGGGCCGAATGGCCTCCTTCTGCACTGTAGGGATACTGTGATTCTATGAATTGAGATGGCAATTCAGCCCATTCCGCCCATTTTAACCCCAGGGTGCAATAGTACAAGAGATTAAGTGAGTAACTACAGGATGGAGTTGCACTGCAATGACACTGAGAAATATGCATTGTACAAAGAACAAAGAACAAAGAACAATACAGCACAGGAACAGGCCCTTCGGCCCTCCAAGCCCGCGCCGCTCCCCGGTCCAGGATTGAATCCTGAATCCAGGATCCCCACCCAATTTTCCAGCCTATCTACATACCAATATCCTATCCACCGAGCTGTCCCTCACAGCTACGATGCTTTGTTCATTACAACCTATTAACTTACCCCCACCCCCCCATTCCAGACCATGTGATCTCCAGGGAGAGGCGAAAACCCAGAGTGAAAAACCCCAGGGCCAATATGGGGAAAAAAAAATCTGGGAAATTCCTCTCCGACCCCCTGAGGCGATCGAAACGAGTCCAGGAGATCACAATGGCCCCGATCGGAAAATGCTTCCCAACCCTAGTCATTTCCACTTCCACGAACACCATATGAATCCCCTGCCCCCGAGACAGGTTCCCAACTATCCGCAGTCTCACTCTGTACTGGCACCAGCAAGATGATCGTAGAATGAAGCCTTGAAACGAGAAACCAGGAACAATTAGCCCGCGCCGCTCCCTGGTCCAAACTAGATCACTCTTTTGTATCCCTCCATTCCCACTCCGTTCATATAGCTGTCTAGATAAGTCTTAAACGTTCCCAGTGTGTCCGCCTCCACCACCTTGCCCGGCATCACATTCCAGGCCCCCACGACCCTCTGTGTGAAATATGTCCTTCTGATATCTGTGTTAAACCTCCCCCCCTTCACCTTGAACCTATGACCCCTCGTGAACGTCACCACCGACCCGGGGAAAAGCTTCCCACCGTTCACCCTATCTATGCCTTTCATAATTTTATACACCTCTATTAAGTCTCCCCTCATCCTCCGTCTTTCCAAGGAGAACAACCCCAGTTTCCCCAATCTCTCCTCATAACCAAGCCCCTCCATACAAGGCAACATCCTGGTACCTGACCCAATGCTATCCTGACTCACTCTTAACAACATGAAGACCTTCCTCAGCATTTTAAGTTCAAGTTTACTTGTTAGTATAACAAGTAGGCTTACATTAACGCTGCAATGAAATTACTGTGAAAATCCCCTAGTCGCTACACTCCGGTGCCTGTTCGGGTACACTGAGGGAGAATTTAGCATGGCCAATGCACCCAACCTGCACGTCTTTGGACTGTGGGAGGAAACCGGAGCACCCAGAGGAAACCCACACAGACACAAGGAGAACGTGCAGACTCCGCACAGTGACCCAAGGCTGGAATCGAACCCAGGTCCCTGGCACCGTGAGGCAGCAGTGCTAACCATTGTGCCACCGTGTTGCCTGGCTGTTGCGGGAGAAATGGGTTCCTTGTTATGTCTGACTTTTGGGCACAGGATTCACGCAAGAGAACCAATTCTCAGACGCGATCCCGCATGTTGGTTCCTCCCGAGAGGTGCATCAATGCTGACTGGAGACAACTTCCACGTGTTATGTAAAAGCGCATCTTTTGTTTTCAGTGTGACTAACAACATAAAAATGGCATCTTCACGTCAAATCAGTGATTTCTATCTGCACAGGGCCAAGAACAGGTGCTCAGCCCCTTGAAGTGGCCATGTTCAGGGACCCTGCTGCCAAATTCTGCTGAAGGTGTGTGGACCATTTGCAACTCTGCTTTGCACCCAGTATTTCCTTGGCGGAAGCAGAATTCCTTGAAGGAGACTATAAATGGCTTGGAGTTTGCTGTTGTAAGGATGATGACACTGTTAGCATTCCATTTTGTTACTCTGTGAAACTAACAACAACTTCTGACGTCCCCATACGAGCAGTTAAATGTGGAAATGGGGGCGGTACGGTGGCACAGTGGTTAGCACTGCTGCCTCACAGTGCCAGGGACCCGGGTTCGATTCCTGGCTTGGGTCACTGTCTGTGTGGAGTTTGTACATTCTCCCCGTGTCTACGTGGGCTTCCTCCGGGTGCTCTAGTTTCCTCCCACAGTCTGAAAGACGTGCTGGTTAGGGTGCATTGACCTGAACAGGTGCCGGACTGTGGCGACTAGGGGAATTTCACAGTAACTTCATTGCAGTGTTAATGTAAGCCTTACTTGTGACTAGTAAATAAACTTTAGAAGTTGCTGCTGATTATTCACTGCTCCACCACCAAGTGCAAAGTCCTCGCAGATAGAAATCACTGATTTGATGTGAACATGCCCCTTTTTGTGTTGTTAGTCTCGTCGAAAACAGAAAGACATGCATTTTTATAGCACTTTTCATGACTTCTGGACTATTTTAAAGTCTCTTTCTGAAATGTATCCACTATTGTAATGTAGGAAACGCGGCAGCCAAACTGCACAGTGAATTCTCGCCAACAGCAATGTGATAATGACCAGGCAATCTGTTTTTGTGCTGTGGATATAAGGAGCAATATTGTCTTGGATACTATGGATAACTCCCCTGCGCAACTTTCAAATAGTGCTGTGGGACCAATCACTTTTACCTGAGAGAGCAGGTGAGGCCTCTGTTTATGTCCCATGTATCTCTGACAGTGCAGCACTTCCTGCGGACTGCTTTGGAGTGCAGCCTTAATTTTTGTGCTTAAGTCCTCAAGTGGGACTTGAACCCGGAACCTGTGACTCAAACAATGCTACTAATTGAGCCACATCTGACATGGGGCGGCATGGTGCCACAGTGGTTAGCACCGTTGCCTCATCAATCCAGGGATCCGGGTTCAACTCCGGCCTTGGGTGACTGTATAGAGTTTGCACATTTTTCCTATGTCTGCGTAGATTTCCTCCGGGTGCTCCAGTTTCCTCCCACAGTCCAGAGACGTGCTGGTTAGGTGGATTAGCCATGCTAAATTACCCCTTAGTGTTGCAAGATGTGTGAATTAGATGGATTAGCCATGGGAAATGTGGGAAATACAGGGAAAGGGTGGGGGAGAGGGTCTGGGTAAGATACTCTATCAGAGGGTCAGTGCAGACTCAGTGGGCCGAACGTCCTCTTCTGCACTACAGGGATTCTATGAACAAAAATGTTACCTTTTTGAGTGAAGGTGTTTAATCATGCCGGAGTTTCATAATTACTCTCAAATATCCTCTGAAACCTAGAAAAATAAATGTTATATTTGTGGATTAGCTAATGTTGTTATCCCAGGTTAAGAATAACCCTAGGTTTTGCTAAACATTTTCAAAACAATAAAAGGTAATTAAAAAAATTATTTATGTCACTTCAATTTCTCCCATAATCCCATGTGTATGTCGCACTCGTGACTTCACTTCCTGCAAAATTATAAAAGGTAATGGTAAAACACATTTGCTACTTCCTGGCTTTCTGTCTGTGAGAATCCTTCAATGTGGTTGGCTGCTCAGCCTACTTGATGACATTACTGTTGCTGGCCAGAGATTCCTCCGATTGACAGCAGCAGAATGAAATGAATATTGGGAAAGGGGAAATGCATGCCATAGAGCTATATATGGGATATTTTCTTTAAGATCAGTTTCAATACTGTCACCCCATCATTGGCCACAAAATCCAGGCCAAGTTCTTTATCTTAAGTGGATCTGTAACTTCCTCTCGGTTCCACAGGAAAACCGCACATCAGTTCCACCCACACTCACCTCTTCCCTGTTTGCTTGAACTCCACCCCCATCTCTCCCAAACCATGTCTGTAGGCTGGCTCAGCATCTAAAGGGGCCATTCTGAGAAAGCCCCAACCAACAAGCTGCATAGGAACATCCGATAGGTGCCCACCGCTAATTATTTTATATTCATTCATGGGACATGGGCAATTCTGGCTGGCCAGCACTTATTGCCCTTGGAGGGCAGTTGAGAGTCAACCACATTGCTGTGGCTCTGGAGTCACATGTAGGCCCGACCAGGTAAGGACAGCAGATTTCCTTCCCTAAAGGACATTAGTGAACCAGATGGGTTTTTCCGACAATCGATAATGGTTTCATGACCATCAGTAGATTCTTAATTCTGCATTTTTAAAAAATTGAATTCCAATTCCACCATTTGCCGTGGCGGGATTCAAACCCAGGTCCTCAGAACGTTAGTTGAGTTTCTGGACTAATAATCTAGCGATAATATCACTCCGGCCATTGCCTCACCACTTGCCAGTACGAAGTTGGTGAGGCCTAAGGTCCAATTTCAAACAAGTCTGGGGCTTTTGCTTTCAGATCTCCAGATGCCTTGCCTGCCCGTGTGGCGGGTTGCTGGACAGATCAGTTTAGCACGATAGTTCCGATGTGCACAGTTCATAATGAAGCAAGAAAGAGAGCAAAGTTTTACTAGGCTGATTCCTGGGATGGCGGGTCTGTCATATGAGGAGAGACTCAGTCGGTTAGGGTTATATTCATTCATATAAAATTCTAACAGGGTTAGAGAGGGTAGATTCAGAAAGAATATTCCCGGTGGTGGGGGAGTCCAGAACTAGGAGTCATAGTTTGAGGATAAGGACTAAGTTTAAGGACTGAGGTGAGGAGAAATTTCTTAACCCAGAGGGTGGTGAATGTGTGGAATTCACTACCACAGAAAGTAGTTGAGGCCAAAACGTTGTCTAATTTCAAGAAGAAATTAGATATAGCTCTTGGGGCTAAAGGGATCAAAGGATTTGGGAGGAAAGAGGAGATCAGGATATTAGATTTGATGATCAACCATGATCAAAATGAATGGCGGAGCAGGCTCGATGGGCCAAATGGCTGCCTCCTGCTTCTATTTAAAAAAAGTTAAAGTTAAAGTTTATTTATTAGTCACAAGTAAGGCTTACTGTAATTAATTTACAGTGAAATTCCCCTAGTCGCAACACTTAGGCACCTGTTTGGGTCAATGCATCTAACCAGCACATCTTTCAGACTGTGGGAGGAAACCGGAGCACCCGGAGGAAACCCACGCAGACACGGGGAGAACATGCAAACTCCGCACAGACAGTGACCCGAGCCAGAAATTGAACTTGGGTCTCTGGCGCTGTGAGGCAGCAGTGCTAACCATTATGCCCCTGTTTCTATGCAAAGAACAATGCACCCTTAATTCAAGCACATTAGAACAATAGTGCTAAAGAAATACATTTTTGATGTTGCCGCTATCATCAGTTGGTGCAAGATGAAATTCCTTTTGTTTTCATTTTAAGTTTATTTATTAGTGTCACAAGTAGGCTTACATTAACACTGCAACAAAGTTATTGTGAAAATCCCCCAGTTGCCACACTCCGGCGCCTGTTCGGGTACACTGAGGGAGAGTTTAGTATAGCCAATGCATCTAACCAGCACGTCTTTCTTTCGGATTGTGGGAGGAAACCGGAGCACCCGGAGGAAACCCATGCAGAGACTCCGCACATACAGTGACCTAAGCCAGTGACCTAAGCCCGGATCCCTGGCACTGTGAGGCAGCGGTGCTAACCACTGTGCCGCCGTGACATCCAGTCCATCAGATTGTGGTACATCCCCCATCAAAAAGAAAACCCATCAGAGGTCTTGTTTTCGCCCAATAGGAATGGACCTGAGATAGCTCTGGGAACAAACATTGCAAAGCCCTTCATCTTCTTCATCAGTAGAATCAGTCAGAACAGGAAGCACAAATTGATCGAGCTGTCCCCTCGGTTAAGTGAAGTAATCTAACGAGAGCATTATCGCCATGATGGCAGTGTTTGAATGTCTATTTTGTGCAGACACTCAGCTTACTGCTGAGTGAGCTTCAGTGAATGCCAAAATGTAAATGATGAGGTCCCGGATAAATGAAATAAGATTCCTGCTCGCTCCTGAACCAACACAATTACTAACAGAGCCCCGTGAAAAAAGGTCTAAAAAAGTGAGAGGTTGCTCTTGAAAGAGGATATGTGAAAACTGATAGATGTGTGAAGAAATGGAAAGAATGAAATAAAGCAATGAAACAAATTGAGTGTCAGACGAGAGCTGTCATCTTACCAAGTGATTGGGTTAGACAGCGTGCAGTGCTGGAGGAAGTGCCTTTCATTCCTTAATATCTCTTGCCACTTGCTGTCATGCCATGCTGGTAAATCTCACAGGAAGATAGGGTTCTCTCCTCCTTTCTTTAATATGTGAAAATGCTGTGAGATTTTACAGATCCAGAGGGTAATGTGAGTGGCAGTTCACAGCTAACCCAAGGAGACAATACAAATAATCCATTAATATAAACTCAGCAAATACCTTTCACACAAATCTACACTTCAGGCTTGGCTTCCATCCTTCATTGGTTAACCCATGACTACTTGAGTTTAGCAAGATGTGCGGGTTAGGTTGATTGGCCAGGTTAAAAAAAAATTGCCCCTTAGAGTCCTGAGATGCATAGGTTAGAGGGATTAGCGGGTAAAATATGTGGGGGTAGGGCCTGGGTGGGATTGTGGTCGGTGCAGACTCGATGGGCCGAATGGCCTCCTTCTGCACTGTAGGGTTTCTATGTTTCTATGTAAACTCACATCTATCTTGACCAATCGCAACACACGTCTGTATTGACCAATCACAACTCACCTGTCTTGACCAATCCTACCGCGGCTACGTTCGCGGCCGGGTGTCCCTGGAGAGGGAGTATGCGGTGTCCACGGGCGGGGTTGACGCCTTCCGTGCCCGCTGGGCACCGCAGGGGTTGGGGTGCATTATTGACCCTAATAATCACATTTTAATTTGATGTTTTTAAGTTTCCTTTGTACTTTGATTTCTGTTCGGGCTGTTCCCCCTCCTTTTTGGGGAGCTGCCCCTTTTACTTTGTCCTGATTTAATCTGAGTTTGTTTATTTGGTTTGACCTAAAAAGAGAGGGCACAAGGTGAAACTTTCCGCGTGCTGGCTGAGTGCGCGGGGACATCCGTCCGGCACGCGGCCAAAGCCATCCTAGACCTTAGGACGGTCGTGCTCAGCCCCAAAACTGCACGCAAACTCGAGACGGCGCAGGCGTGCGGTGGGATCCCGCCCGAGCGTTCCCCTGTTCGGGCGGAATTCCACATTGGCCCAAAGCCTCTGCCCCCCTCCCTGGGTGAGGTGCCCCACAGCCTGAGCCGCCTCGCGGAAATGTCCTCCATGCCTTTTTCTACCGTGCGGAGGCGTTTCCTGTACGGGCTGCTGCTGCACACCTTCCACTACCGCGTCCTCGCCCGTCGCCCGGATACACCTTGGCGGGCCTTGTTGCCGCCGGGCGGCGGAGGTCCCTGCTGGAGGTCCCTCTACGGAGGGATCTCCCCCAATTACGTTGGGGACCTGGGGTGGAGGATGATGCATGCAGCAGTTCCGCACAACCGTAGGATTCACTGGTTCACGGGCTCCGAAGACTGCCCTTTCTGCGGCCTTGTGGAGTCCGTGGACCATGTCTATGTTGTGTGTCTTAGGTTGCACTCCCTTTATGTTTTCCTGAAGAACATTTTGTTGATGTTTTGTCTGCACTTCAGTCCCACGCTCCTGATCTACGGACACCCGGTGCGGAGAGGGGAGGGTCGGGATGACGACCTCCTCGTGAACCTGCTCCTGGGCCTGGCGAAATGCGCCATTTACCAGTCCAGGCAGCGGGCGATCGAGGGGGCCGTCCATCCTGACTGTCTTCCCCTCTACCGCGGCTACGTTCGCGGCCGGGTGTCCCTGGAGAGGGAGCATGCGGTGTCCACGGGCGGGGTTGACGCCTTCCGTGCCCGCTGGGCACCGCAGGGGTTGGGGTGCATTATTGACCCTAATAATCACATTTTAATTTGATGTTTTTAAGTTTCCTTTGTACTTTGATTTCTGTTCGGGCTGTTCCCCCTCCTTTTTGTGGAGCTGCCCCTTTTACTTTGTCCTGATTTAATCTGAGTTTGTTTATTTGGTTTGACCTAAAAAGAGGGCACAAGGTGAAACTTAAATCTGATTTTTAAAAATCTCAGGATGACCATGAGCCTTGGTGAATTCTTGCAGTGTATCTTGTAGATATTTCAAGTGCTTATCCAAATACTTTTTAAAGTTGTAAGGTTTCCGGCCTTTACTACCTTCCCAGGCAGTGATTCCAGATTCCCAACACTCTCTGAGTGAAAAAGATTTTTTGTCAAATCCCCTCTGAATCTCCTGTCCTCACCTTAAAACTATGCCCCCTCGTGATTGACCCCCCAACCAAGGGGGACAGCTTCTCCCTGCTCACCCTGTCAGTACCCCTCATAATATTATACACCTCAATCATGTCACCCCTTAGTCTTCTCTGCTCTAAAGAAAACAATCCAAACCTATCCAGCCTCTCCTTATAGCTCAAATGCTCCATCCCAGGCAACATTCTGGTGAACCCCACCATAAGACCATAAAACATAGGAGCAGAATTAGGCCACTCGTCCCATCGAGTCTGCTCTACCATTCAATCATGGCTGATGCTTTTCTCATCCCCATTCTCCTGCCTTTTCTCTATAACCCCTGATCCCCTTATTAATCAAGAACCTATCTATCTCTGTCTTAAAGACACTCAATGACCTGGCCTCCACAGCCTTCTGCGGCAAAGAGTTCCACAGATTCACTCACCACTCTCTGGCTGAAGAAATTTCTCCTCATCTCTGTTTTAAAGGATCGTCCCTTTAGCCTGAGGTTGTACCCTCTGGTGCTGGTTTTTCCTACAACTGAAAACATCCTCTCCACATCCACTCTATCCAGGCCTCGCCGTATCCTGTAAGTTTCAATAAGATCCCCCCCTCATCCTTTTAAACTCCAGCGAGTACAGACCCAGAGTCCTCAACCGTTCCTCATATGACAAGCTCTTCATTCCAGGGATCATTCTTGTGAACATCCTTTGGATCCTTTCCAAGGCCAGCACATCCTTCCTTAGATATGGGGCCCAAAACTGCTCACAATACTCCAAATCTAGTGCTATCACATCCTTCCGATAGTGAGGCGACCAGAACGGCACACAGTACTCCAGCTGCGTCCTAACTAAAGCTTTGTACAACTCCAACATTTCCTCCTTGTTCTTATACTCAACAGATGGTACACACTGCTGCCATTCTGCGTGGATGGTGGTGGGAGTGAAAGTTTAAAGTGGTGGATGGGGGTGTCATGATAGAATGTAAATGGAACGGTTTTATTCAGTTCCAAGATAGATGCACGTATAGCTCCATTTCTGTAACCATGCAAGATTGACTGGTTAATTCAGATTTGACAATTGTCATTCATTTATATATAGAACTGCTATCAAAAGCTTCGATAGGATTGGTTTGCATTAGACAACACATGTTGCACTCTCTACTCCTTGCAGACTGACTAATACCAACAGTCGTGTCTAACTGTTACATTGCCAGATTGTTGAGGAACTGTCTATATAACTGTCGACTCAAAACGGATATGAACCAGTTACTCTTCCTGAAGTAAGAGGACATACATTTCTGCTCCTCATGTTACAGCTTGGAAGGGTACTGAGATTTATATCGCAGGCAGTTTTACAAATTCCGCAGATTATGTTGTATGTTTTAGAATCTTCAATGCTGTGTGGGTCTTGTGGCACATTAGCATTCCTGCCTCTGAGCTAAGGGCCAGGGTTTGCATCCCACTTTGTTTGTGATGCAGTTCATAGTTGGTCAGCCTGCAAAGTGGGCAAAGTGATAATGTCACAGGACTAGTAATCCAGAGGCCTCAGGCTAATATTTTGGGGGACACGGGTTCAAATCTCATCACGGTCGCTGGTGGAATTTGAATTCAATCAATAAATCTGGAATCATAAAGCTAGTCTTAGTAATGATGACCATGACAACTATCATCGATTGCCGTCAACACTTTAGGGAAGGAAATTTGCCATCCTTATCCTATATGTGACTTCAGACCCACTGCAATGTGGTTGAGTCATAGCTGTGAGGTGGCACGGTGACACAGGGGTTAGCATTGCCGCCTCACGGCTCCAGAGACTTGGGTTTGATTCCTGGCTTGGGTCACTATCTGTGTGGAGTTTGCACATTCTCCCCGTGTCTGCGTGGGCTTCCTCCGGGTGCTCCAGTTTCCACCCACAGTCCAAAGATGTGCGGGTTAGGTTGACTGGCCGTGCTAAATTGACCCTAGTGTCAGGGGGACTAGTCGGGTAAATATGTGGGGTAACGGGAATCGAGAGGGTGGGATTGTGGTCAGTGCAGACTCGATGGGCTGAATGGCCTCCTTCTGCACTGTAGGGATTCTATGATTCTATGAGTCTGCCCCTCTGGAGTGGCTCTGGCCAGCCACTCAGTTCAAGGGCAATTAGGGATGGGCACGAAATGTTGGCCTTGCCAGCAAGCCCACATCCCTTGAAAGAATTTCTAAAAATCTTACGCTCCAGAGGAGAAAGGAGTGTGGAAAACATACAAAGGAAGAAGCTTTTTTATGTTGATTGCATTCTTTCAGGGATACAGAACGTGGAAATGTGAGATAAATATATAATCAAATGAAACATAGAAGGTGGGATTTTCCAGTCCCGCTTGCCGCAGGTCTGAAAATTCCCGCATGAAGTCGACAGACCTTTTGCCAGTCCATCAAATTTACCCGTCAAATTGATGACGTTTCCTGTCAGGGTTTCCTGAGAAAAGCTAGGCCTCAGAATCCAGGAACTGCCAAAAATAATCAAACATTTGGCCTATGATAATATTTCAAGTTTTAGAACTCCCAAGGCAGTGAATGGTTTCACTGATACTGAATCATGGAATCCGAGCAGTGTAGAAAGAGGCCATTTGGCCCATCAAGCCTGCACTGACAACAATCCCACCCAGGTCCTAGCCCCGTAACCTCACATGTTTACCCTGGGCAATTGAGCTTGGCCAATCAATCTAACCCGCACATCTTGGGACTGTGGAAGGAAACCAGAGCATGCAAAGGAAACCCACATAGACATGGGGAGAACGTGCAAACTCCACACAGGCAGTCACCCAAGACTGGAGTTAAACCCGGGTCCTTGGTGCTGTGAGGCAGTAATGCTAACCACTGTGCCACCATGGTGCCCATATCTCTAAATTCCTCTGGACTCACCTTTCTTGCCTGGGCATGAATGAACTTAAAAACATTTTTTTAGAGAATAGATGCTTTTGTACACTTGTTAAGTGATCCATACTCAGAATTATGGCAGCACGCTGGCATAGCGGTTAGCACTGCTGCCTCACAGCGCCAGGGATCCAGGTTCGATTCCCGGCTTGGGTCATTTTCTGTGTGGAGTTTGCACGTTCTCCCTGTGTCTGCGTGGGTTTCCTCCGGGTGCTCCAGTTTCCTCCCACAGTCTGAAAGACGTGCTGGTTAGGTGCATTGGCCGTGCTAAATTCTCCCTCAGTGTACCCGAACAGGAGCCGGAGTGTGGCGACTAGGGGATTTTCACAGTAACTTCATTGCAGTGTGAATGTAAACCTACTTGTGACACTAATAAGTAAACTTTAAAAAAAAGGGTGCCAGAGTGTGGCGACGAGAGGATTCTCACAGTAACTTTATTGTCGTGTTAATGTAAGCCTACTGGTGATACTGATAAATAAATATATATATTTTTAAATTCCATTCGGTAACCCATAAGTTGGTTTGCCGTTGTCTGAAGCCGTGCTTGGTGTCTTCCAGATTCTCTGCGGGAAGGAGATCCCTCGCTGGGTGAACCGGTTAGCGTACTTCAGTTCCTGCATCCCGTTCCTCCAGAGCTGTCTTCCAAAGGAATGGCTCACGCCTGCGGCCCTCCAGAGTCACATCAGCAGCCAGGGTCTAAATAAGGACGATCAGAGTGACACAGGAGATGATGAGTCACCTTCCACCTCTGCGGCCGCCTCAGGAACCAGCAGGACCTGCAGACACACCAGAGTCTAACTGTGTCTCTGAATTGTAACTGCTTTGACCCTTTTTCCAGTTTTTCATAGCTGTTCTTTTGTAGACTTTCTGTGACAGCCCTTAGAGCACAGGCCTGGGATTGAGTGGAAACGGCTCCGGCACTTCTGTCTCAAGAGAGAGGGACAATGTGGAGGTCAGCGGTGACAACCGAGTTACCGGCAAGAGCTTAACAACGGGGTACCTGGGTAACCAAGAAGATGACGTTGGAACACTCGGCTCAGATGCTCGTCCAGACCTTTTTTACAACATTAATTGTGCACGTTTCACCTTGAAAACCAAACTTGCTCTTTTGTTCAAACCCCCATGAAACGAAACTATTGCAATCTCTGCTCAATGAACAACGAGTGTCAGTAATGATATCAAAGGGAAATATATTTGTAAAAGTTAATCCGACTGGAAACCAGACATTACTCTCCTGAGCTGGGGATTCATCACATACAGATTTCTTTTTGCCAATTTCTGTTTAAAAGTGGTGCAGTCTTATTTTAATCACTTTGGGGATCCCAGTCCAATGAATAGTAGATGAGCTACATGGGAACAGAGGCAATAGCAAGAAGAGCACAGGCACATGGATAAGGTTACTACACTGACACTAACAACAGGGAGACTGTACTGACACAGATAGGGACACTGTACTGACTCAGATAGGGAGATTGTTCTGACACAGATAGGGATACTGTACTGACACAGATAGGGATACCGTACTGACACAGACAGGGATACTGTACAGACACAGGCAGGAACACTGTAGTGACACAGACAGTGATATGGTACTCACACAGATCGGGAGACTGTACTGACACAGATCGGGAGACTGTACTGATACAGACAGGATACTAAACTGACACAGACTGCAATACTGTACTGACACAGACAGGGAGACTGTACTGACACATACAGGGATACTGTACTGACACAGACAGGGATACTGTACTAATGCAGACAGGGAGACTGTACTGACACAGTCAAGAATACTATTCTGATACAGACAGGAATACTGTACTGACACAGTCAAGAATACTGTATTGACACAGACAGTGATATGGTACTCACACAGATCGGGAGACTGTACTGACACAGATCGGGAGACTGTATTGGCACAGATTGGGAGACTGTATTGGCATAGATCGGGAGACTGTACTGATACAGACAGGATTCTAAACTGACACAGACTGCAACACTGTACTGATACAGACATGGAGACTGTACTGACACATACAGGGATACTATACTGATACAGAGAGGGATACTGTACTGACACATACAGGGATACTGTACTGATACAGAGAGGGATACTGTACTGACACATACAGGGATACTGTACTGACACATACAGGGATACTATACTGATACAGAGAGGGATACTGTACTGACACATACAGGGATACTGTACTGATACAGAGAGGGATACTGTACTGACACATACAGGGATACTGTACTGATACAGAGAGGGACACTGTACTGACACATACAGGGATACTATATAGACACAGGCAGGAATACTGTAGTGACGCAGACAGTGATACGGTACTGACACAGATAGGGAGACTGTACTGACACAGACAGGGAGACTGTACTGACACAGACAGGATAATGTACTGACACAGACAGGGAGACTGTACTGACACAGACAGGGATACTGTTCTGACACAGATAGGGATATTGTACTGACACAGACAGGGAGACTGTACTGACACAAACATAGACACTGTACCTGACACAAGCAGGAATACTATACTGACACCGACAGGGATACTGTACTGACACAGACAGGGATAATGTTCAGAGATAGGTGTTGATTCTATACCGTCACAGACAGGGATACTACACTGACACAGACAAGCATACTATACTGATATAGACAGGGATGTCGTACTGACCAAGACCTGGATACTGTACTGATACAGATAAGAATACTACACAGATACAGACAGGGATACTGTACTGATATAGACAGGGATATGGTACTAATATGGACAGGGATATTTTACTGACACAGACAGGTTGCCTGTCCTGACACAGACAGGGTAACTACTCTGACACACACAGGGATACTGTACTGATACAGACAGGAGCAGTATATTCACACAGGCAGCAATACTGTACTCATACAGAGAGGGATACGGTACTGACAGATAGGGTCACTGTACTGATATAGAGGGGGATATCGTTCTGGTAAACAGGGATAATATACTAACACAAACTGGAATACTGCACTGTTAATCAGGGACACCGTACTGACACAAACAGGAATACTGTACTGACACAGACAGGGATACTATTCTGACACAGACAGGGATACTGTACTGACACAGACAGGGATACTATTCTGACACAAATAGGCATACTGTACTGATACAGACAGGGATTCTGTACTAACACAGACAGACTTACTGTACTGACACAGACAGGGATAATACTGACACAGACAGTGATATGGTGTTGACACAGAAAGGGAGACTGTACTGATACAGACAGGGAGACTGTACTGATACAAACTGCAAAGCTGTACTGACACAAGCAGGGATACTGTGAAGACACAGGAAGGGATACTGTACTGACACAGGCAGGGATGCTGTGCTGACACAGACTGCATACTGTACTGACATGGACAGGAATATTGTACTGACATGGACAGGAATATGGTACTGACACAATCAGGGACACTGTACTGACACAGACAGGGATACTGAACAGACACAGGCAGGAATACTGTAGTGATGCAGACAGTGATGTGGTACTGACACAGATAGGGAGACTGTACTGACACAGATAGGGATACCGTACTGACACAGACAGGGTTACTGTACTGACACAGACAGGAATACTGTGCTGACACAGGCAGGAGTACTGTACTGACATAGACAGGGGTATGGTACTAGCACAGACAGGAATACTGTACTGACACAGTCAGGGACACTGTACTGGCACAGACAGGGATACTGAACAGACACAGGCAGGAATACTGTAGTGACGCAGACAGTGATATGGTACTCACACAGATAGGGAGACTGTACTGACATAGATCGAGAAAGTCTACTGATACAGACTGCAATACTGTACTGACATGGACAGGAATACTGTACTGACACGGACAGGAATACTGTACTGACACGGACAGGAATACTGTACTGACACGGACAGGAATACTGTACTGACACGGACAGGAATACTGTACTGACACAGGCAGGGATACTGTACTGACACAGACAGGAATACTGTACTGACACGGACAGGAATACTGTACTGACACGGACAGGAATACTGTACTGACACAGGCAGGGATACTGTGCTGACACAGAAAGGGAGATTCCTGACACAGGCAGGAAGACTGTACGGACACGGGCAGAAATACTGCACTGACACAGACAGGAATGCTGTACTGACACATACAGGAATACTGTACTGACACGGACAGGAATACTGTACTGACACAGACAGGAATACTGTACTGACATGGTCAGGGATACTATACTGACACAGACAGGAATACTGTACTGACACGGACAGGAATACTGTACTAACACAGACAGGAATACTGTACTGACACAGACAGGAATACTGTACTGACACAGACAGGAATACTGTACTGACACGGACAGGAATACTGTACTGACATAGATAGGGATACTGTACTGACACAGACAGGAATACTGCACTGACACAGACAGGGATACTGTACTAACACAGGCAGGAATACTGTAGTGATGCAGACAGTGATATGGTACTGACACAGATAGGGAGACTGTACTGATACAGACAGGGATACTGTACTGACACAGACAGGAGACTACTGATACAGACAGGATACTGTGCTGACACAGACTGGGATACTGTACTGACACAGGCAGGAATACTGTACTAACACAGGCAAGAATACTGTACTGACACAGACAGGGATACTGTACTGACACAGACAGGGGTATTGTGCTAATACAGGCAGGGATACTGTATTGACAGACAGGGATATTGTACTGACACAAACAGGAATACTCTACAGACACAGGCAGGGATAACATACAGACACAAACAGGAATACTGTACTAACACAGACAGGGATGCTGTACTGACACAGACAGGGATACCATACTGACACAAACAGGAATACTGTACTAACACAGGCAGGAATACTGTACTGACAGACAGGGATATTGTACGGACACAAACAGGAATACTGTACTGACAGACAGGGATACTGTACTGACACAGGCAGGAATACTGTACTGACACAGACAGGAATACTGTACTGACACAGACAGGGATATTGTGCTAATACAGACAGGGATACTATTCTGACACAAACAGGAATACTGTACTGACACAGGCAGGAATACTGTACTGACACAGGCAGGAATACTGTACTGACACAGACAGGGATACTGCACTGACACAGGCAGGAATACGGTACTGACACAGACAGGGATACTATGCTAATATAGGTGGGGATACTGTACTGACACAGACAGGGATACTGCACTGACACAGGCAGAGACACAGCACTGACACAGGCAGAGATGTTGAACTGACACAGGCAGGGATACTGTACTGACACAGGCAGGAATACTGTACTGACACAGACAGGAATACTGTACAGACACAGACCGGGATGTTGAACTGACCGAGACCTGGACATTGTATTGATATGGACTGGAATACTGTACTGACACAGACAGGGATATATTCTGGGACAGGCATTGATTCTACACTGACACAGACAGTGATACTGTACTGACAGATAGTGGTACTGTACCATCAGATAGGGGTACTATGCTGGTAAACAGGGATACTGTGTGAAAAACTGATACTGCACTGAGATAGACAGGGAGACTGTACGAACACAGACAGAGATACTGTGCTGACACAGACAGTGAGACTATACTGAAACAGACGGGAATACTGTACTGATATAGACAAGGATACTCCACTGACACAGACAGGTTTACTGTACAGAAACAAACATGGGTACTGTATATACACAGACAGGGATACTGTACTGACACAGACAGGGATACTGTACTGACACAGACAGGAATACTGTACTGACACAGACAGGGATACTGTACTGACACAGACAGGGATACTGTACTGACACAGACAGGAATACTGTACTGACACAGACATGGATACTGCACTGACACAGACAGGGATACTGTACTGACACAGACAGGAATACTGTACTGACACAGACATAGACACTACTGATACAGACTTGGAGTCTGTACTCACAGGACATTGTAGTGACACAAATAGTAATACTGTACTGACAGAGGCACTGTACTGGTAGGCAGAGATAATGTTCTGACAGATAGTCATACTGTACTGACATAGACAGGAATACTGTACTGCCACAGGCTGGGAGATTGAACGGACACTGACACAGACACTGTACTTTGACACAGGGATACTGCACTGATACAGACAGAAATATTCTGCTGACAAGGACTGGGATACTGTACTGACACAGGCACAGATACTGTACGGTGACACAGGGATACTGTCCTGACACACAGACAGGAATACTGTACTGACAGAGAGAAACGCTGTCATGACACACAGGCAGCGATACTGTTGTTACACACCAAAGGACACTGTACTAACATAGAAAGGGATACTGTCCTGACACAGTCAGAATACTATGCTGTCACACAGATTCCACAGTGACACATAGACAGGAATACTGTACTGACACACGGGGGCGATATACTGACACAGAGAATTGGAGATGCTGTACTGATAGAGACAGGGGTACGGTGCTGGCACACAAACAGTTAAGGTACTGTGATCGGAAGCACTGTACTGGCATACAGACAAACGGAGGCACTCACCCAGGATACGGGCCGTAGCGGGCATTCTGCTGGGGTTCAGGCAGCAGGGGCGTACAGTACTGGCATACGGAAAATAGGGTTTGCTGTGTTGAAATGTTACTTACTTTGTTTTACAATTTAGAACAAAATGTGTTGAATAAAAAGCCGCAGATCTGATGAAGACTAACACGTGCCATTGTCAGTAGGACTGGTGTTTATGATGATCTCCCAATTCATTTATTCCACAGTATTCCAGCGCTTGGCACAATGAACCTTGACACTCTACAAACTCACGAGAGCTTACTTCCCCCGTGTTTTCTCCATGGCAACACATTGTCCATTCAGCACCCTTTTCTCCTGTAGTATAAATTGTTGCGATTGTTTGAAATTTGGCATTCTTGTGTTTGTCCTGCTGAGTGCAAGTTGTAAAACTTCAGCAACATGTCTCTCTTTCCAGCAATCTATTGCGTGTTATGGATTGAATGCTGCCTAAGGTAATAAGTATTCATTGGCTTCGCGGCAACTACAATGAGAAACAATCACTTGTCGGTTAACTTCCTAACATTGTCAAGGTGTCAGGATAGGGAGAGGTGTCAATGCCACACATTAAGCAGGATTGTTCTTAAAGTATTGGAGGGCATTATCTTTCAGCAGATTTTCTGCATAATCATAGAATGCCTACAATGCAGAAAGAGGCCATTCAGCTCATTGGGTCTGCACCGACTATCTCAAAACAGCATCCCGCCCAGGTCCTCCCCTATCCCCATAACTCTGCACATTCACCATGGTTATCCATCTAACATACACAACTTGCAACACTAAGGGACAATTTAGCGTGGCCAATCCACCGAACCCGCATAAAAGCAAATTACTGCGGACGCTGGAGTCTGAAACCAAAAGAGAAAATGCTGGAAAATCTCAGCAGGTCTGGCAGCATCTGTAAGGAGGGAAAAGCTCAAAGCTCACAGCTTTGCCAAAGGGTTACCTGGACACAAAACATCAGCTCTTTGCTCTCCTTACAGATGTGGCCAGACCTGCTGAAATTTTCCAGCATTTCTCTTTTGGTTCCACCTAATCTGCACATTTTTGGACACCCAGAGGCAATTTAGCATGGCCAATTCACCTAACCTGCACATCTTTGGATACCAATGGGCAACTTAGCAGGGCCAACCCACCTACCCTGCACATCTTTGGACTATGGGAGGAAACCGGAGCACCCGGAGAAACATAGGGAGAATGTGCAAACCCCACACAGACAGTGACCGAAGGCTGGAATTGAACCCAGTCGCTGGCGCTGTGAGGCAGCAGTGCTAACCACTGCACCTGTCCTTCTAAGTCTTCATGAACTACCGAGGGAAAACTCACAGCCACCTCCCTGGATTATAAACTACACACAGTAAGAAGTCTCACAGCACCAGGTTAAAGTCCAACAGGTTTATTTGGTAGCAAAAGCCACTAGCTTTTTGAGCGCTGCTCCTTCGTCAGGTGAGTGGGAGTTCTGTTCACAAACAGGGCATATAAAGACACAAACTCAATTTACAAAATAATGGTTGGAATGCGAGTCTTTACAGGTAATCAAGTCTTAAAGGTACAGACAATGTGAGTGGAGAGAGGGTTAAGCACAAGTTAAAGAGATGTGTATTGTCTCCAGACTGGACAGTTAGTGAGATTTTGCAAGCCCAGGCAAGTCGCAGGGGTTATAGATAGTGTGACACCCAGCTTAATGAGTGGCATATAAACTACACAGCCGTTTTTATTGAATTACCATCACGGCGGTATCAGGTCTGTGGCACACGCGGTGACTTTACAGCCTCGCCCAGAAACCGTAAAACCCCGCCCAATGTCAACAGACCTTTCTATGCTCCACCCCTCGCCCACTCCGATTCCCGGGCAAGCCGGTAAAATTCCAGCCATGTTCTGCAGTTTTAATTTAAATTAAAGGTGGCACGGTGGCACAGACAGTGACCCAAGCCGGGAATCAAACCCGGGTCCTTGGGGTAAATGGGCTAAAATAGCAGACAACAGGGGCGACATGGTGGCACAGTGGTGAGCACTGCTGCCTCACAGCGTCAGGGACCCGGGTTCGATTTCTGGCTTGGGTCACTGTCTGTGCGGAGCTTGCATATTCTCCCCGTGTCTGCGTGGGTTTCCTCCGGGTGCTCCGGTTTCCTCCCACAGTCAAAAGATGTGCACGTTAGGTGGATTGGCCGTGCTAAATTGTCCCTTTGTGTCAGGGTGACTAGCAGGGTAAATGCATGGGGTTATGGTGATAGGGCCTGGATTGCAGTCGGTGCAGACTCGATGGGCTGAATGGTCTCCTTTTGCACTATAGGATTCTATGAAAGGGGATGATCTCAGGGTTGGTTGAGAGTGTGATGGTGAGCCCCCTCCATTAACTATAAAGGGTGGCACAGTGGCACAGTTGTTAGCATTGCTGTCTCACAGCGCCAGGGACCTGGGTTCAATTCCTGGCTTGGGCCACTGTCTGTGTGGAGTTTGCACGTTCTGCCTGTGTCCGCATGTGTTTCCTCCAGGTGCTCCGGTTTCCTCCCATAGTCTGAAGATGTGCAGGTTAGGTTGATTGCTAAATTGCCCCCTACATTCCCAGGATGTGTAGGTTGGATGGAATAGTCATGGGACAGGGAACCTACATTCAGCTTTTCAGTCTCTGGCTTGTCTTGCACATTGATGATGTTCAAAATAGTAACTCTTCCACTAATTGGTTTTCTGCATTTATACCCCAGGGTTTTGTACTCTATATTTATCCCGCTGGCAATAAAATCTGAAAGAAAATGGGTCTTTAAGATGGCAATAAAAATTGCTTTTAAAGATCCCTATAGAATGGCAATGATAAAACTGAAGTACTGATTTACACACCCAATACAATCTCTGCACAGTGACACTGAGGGCGGGAATTTCCAGCTACGCTCGCCCCAAGGCTGGAAAATCCCACCCAAGGTCAACGGATCTTTGCATAGCCCATGTCCCACCCGTTGCCGTAGTAGGCAGGACAGTAAAATACACTCTGAGGAAAAATCGCCTTCATAAAAGGACATCGGTGATAATTGGCAATGAAATATTTTCCACTTGCGTGGATGAGTGCAGCTCCAACAACACTCAAGAAGATCGACACCATCCAGGAAAGCAGCCCACATGATTGACACCACATCCACCAGCTTCCTGACGAATAGTGGCAGCAGTGTGTACCATCTACAAGATTCACTGCAGCAACTCACCAAGGTTCCTTAGACATCACCTTCCAAGCCCATTACCTCGATCACTTAGAAGGACAGTGGTTAGCACTGCTGCCTCACAGCGCCAGGGATCCGGGTTCAATTCTGGCCTTGAGTGACTGTGTGGAGTTCTCCCCGTGTCTGTATGGGTTTCCTCCGGGTGCTCCATATAAATGTGTGGGGTTATGGGGGATAGGGTGAGTGAAAGGGCCTTGGTTAGGTACTCTGACAGAGAGAGTCAGTGCAGATTCAATGGACTGAATGGCCTCCTCTGCACTGTAAGGCATTCTATGATCCTATGACAGCAGACATATGGGAGCAGCACCACCAGCAAGTTCCCCTCCAAGCCACACAATATCCTAACATGAAAATATACAAGCTAATTCACTGTTGCTGGGTCAAAAGCCTGGAACTCCCTCCATAACAGCACTATGGGCGCACCTACATCACATGGACTACAGCGGTTCGAGAAGGCAGCTCACTGTCAAGGGTAATTAGAATCATAGAATCATAGAATCCTGCAGTGCAGAAGGAGGCCATTCGGCCCATCAAGTCTGCACCAACCACAATCACACCCAGACCCCATCCTGATAACCCCATATATTTATCCTAGCTAGTCCCCTTTTAGGGATGGACAATAAAAACGCAGACCTAGCCAGCAATATCTACATCCCGTTAAGAGAATATGAAAATAAACCAAAGGGAAGATGAGATTTGTTGCAATGCGGGATGCATATCGTGTAAGGATAATGGCCACAGATTCACCAGTAACTTTCAAAAGGCAATTAAATAAATAATTGAAAAGTGAGACACAATTGAAGAGTTATGGGGAAAAAGCAACAGAGTGCAGCTAATTGAATAGCTTTCTCAAAGAATTGACACTGTTTCAATAGGCTGAATGGCCTCCCTCTGAGCTTTAGATTCAGTTTTATGTATTCTATCATTCTCTGAAATATTATTTAGATATGGAATATTGCAAAGCAAATTGCTTTAAAAACCCATCATGCCACTTTTTGCAAAGCATCGGCAGAAAAACTAAATCTGCCAAATTGTTTCTGTCCCTGCATTCAGTAACCCTTCAAAGAGGGAGGCGATGGCCTAGTGGTTTTATCGCGAGACTGTTAATCCAGAAACTCAGCTAATGTTCTGGGGACCCGGGTTCAAATCCCACCACGGCAGCTGGTGCAATTTGAATTCAATAAAAAACAGCTGGAATTAAGAATCAACTGATGGCCATGAACCCATTGTCGGGAAAAACCCACCTGGTTCACTGGGGCAGCACAGTGGCACAGTGGTTAGCACTGCTGCCCCACAGTGCCAGGGACCCGAGTTCAATTCCCAGCTTGGGTCACTGTCTGCATGGGGTTTGCACGTTCTCTCCATATCTACGTGGGTGCCCTCCGGGTGCTCCAGTTTCCTCCCACACTCCAAAGGTTAGGTTGATTGGTCATGATAAATTGCCCATTAGTGTCAGGGGGACTAGGAGGGTAAATATGTGGGGCTATGAGGACAGGACCTGGGTGGGATTGTTGTCAGTGCAGGCTCGAGGGGCCAACTGTAGATTCTAAAATGACCTTTAGGGAAGGAAATCTGCCGTCCTTTTTACCTGGTCTGACCTACATGTGACTCCAGAGCCACAGCAATGTGGCTGACTCTCAACTGCCCTCTGAAATGGCCGAGCAAGCACTCAGTTCAAGGGCAACTAGGGATGGGCAATAAATGCTGGCCAAGCCAGCGACGCCCTTGTCCCATGAATGAGTAATGTCCTGCTGCAGATTGGTACTCTGAGATAGTATCTTTAAATCCAGAGCGATCGTTGAGCGCATCCCTTATTCCTGGGTTCATGAGTCACAGAAAACTATCATGCAGGTACAGCAGGTAATAAAGAAAGCAAATGGAATGTTGGCATTTCGAGCTAAAGGAACAGAATATAAAGGTAAGGAAGTATTGTTGCAATTATACAAGGCATTGATGAGTTAATACCTCCACAGTTTTTGTCCCCTTTATTTGAAGAAAGATGCAGTGGCATTGGAGGCAGTTCAGAGGAGGTTCACTAGATTGATTCCAGAGATGAGGGGTTTGTTGTATGAAGAGAGATTGAACAGTTTAGGCTGATACTCTCTGGAATTTAGAACAATGAGGGGAGATCAAATTGAGGTATACAAGATGATAAAAGGTATGGATAAAGTAGACGTGGAGTGGATGCTTCCTCTTGTGAGGCATTCTAGGATGAGAGGTCATAGTCTTAGGATAAGAGGAGAAACTACTTCTCCCAAAGGGTTGTGAATCTGTGGAATTTGCTACCCCGAAGGGTGGTGGAATTTGGGACAGTGAGTAAATTTAAGGAGGAGTTAGACAGATTTTTAATTGGTAATGGGTTGAAGGGTTATGATTAGAAGGCAGGAAAATGATGAGGAGCATATCAGCCATGATCGAATGGTGGAGCGGATTCAATGGGCCGAGTGGCCTAATTCTGCTCCTATATCGTATGGTCTTATAAATTTGTTCCTGCTTCCATTTGGAAGGAAATCATATCAGGCTTTCCTTTGAATGTGGTTTTGAAGTTTAGATAAGATTCCTTTACACTAGACTCTCATAATACCATGTTACTGGAGAGGAGTGAGAGAGCATGCCTATCTACAGCAGAGGTAAGTGTAGTCAGAGGATACAGCACAATTCACAGGACGTCTCTGGATTGGGCTACATTCACGACCCTTTGTAGTTTATTGATGTCTTGGGCAGAGCAGGAGCCATACCAAGCTGTGATACACCCAGAAAGAATGCTTTCTATGGTGCACCTGTAAAAGTTGGTGAGAGTCGTAGCTGACATGCCAAATTTCCTTAGTTTCCTGAGAAAGTAGAGGCGTTGTTGGGCTTGGCGGAGTTGGTGAGAATGGCAGAGGATGATCCTTCGAATGGAGAGGTTGGTGGGGTGAACGGTGAGGATGAGAAGAAACATCATCATGGTTCTTGAAGGGATGGGGAGGGGCGAGTGCAGAGGTACGGGAGATGGGTCGGGCATGGTTCAGTGCCTCTTAGCCACAGTGGTGGGGGAGGAAATGCTGGGCTCAGGGAACAGGAAGACATGTCATTCAAGGATAATGGGGCAAGTGCTGAAAAATGGGATTAGCGTGACTTGAGCGGTAGTTAGATCATTCTCAATGGGCCAAAGGGCCTTTTCTGCACTGTATGACTCTATGAACATATAACTCTATGTCAGAAACATTGTTTTAGAAATTAACGTCATCAGGAAGGATGTGACGGAGGTGGAGAAACAGGAAGAATGGGATGGAGTTCTTACAGGAAGCAAGGTGTGAGGACTTGTAGCAGAGGTAGCTGTGGGAGTTGGTGGGATGATAATGAAGATGGATAGACAGTCACCTGAAGTAGAGACTGTTGCTAACTTAAAGTCGGAGATGCAACAAAACACTTGCTCACAGCAAGATTCTACAAACAGCAAAGTGATAATTCTGCTATTGTGTGTTTATCTCAAAGATTCGTTGGCATCTTCAACAGCGTGGGATCAAATCCCGGACCGGCTGAGGTTATTTGTGAAGGCCTTGCCTTCTTAACCCTGCCTGAGGTGTGGTGGTCCTCAGGTTAAATCTCCAGCAGTCAGCTCTCCACCACCCCGCCCCCAGCCACCTCCCCTCCCCCCGCAACCCCCTCAAAGGGGTGAGCAGAATATGGTCATTTGGGATTGTCGTGACTTTTTGGTTTGATTTGATTTATTATTGTCACATGTATTAGTATACAGTGAAAAGTATTGTTTCTTGCGCACTATACTGACAAAGCATACCATTCATAGAGAAGGAGAGAACATAAGAACATAAGAAATAGGAGCAGGAGTAGGCCATCTAGCCCCTCGAGCCTGTCCCGCCATTCAATAAGATCATGGCTGATCTGAAGTGGATCAGTTCCACTTACCCGCCTGATCCCTATAACCCCTAATTCCCTTACTGATCAGGAATCCATCTATGCGTGATTTAAACATATTCACCGCTTCAGTGGGCAGAGAATTCCAGAGATTCACCACCCTCTGAGAGAAGAAGTTCCTCCTCAACTCTGTCCTAAACTGACCCCCCCTTTATTTTGAGGCTGTGCCCTCTAGTTCTAGTTTCCTTTCTAAGTGGAAAGAATCTCTCCACCTCTACCCTATCCAGCCCCTTCATTATCTTATAGGTCTCTATAAGATCCCCCCTCAGCCTTCTAAATTCCAATGAGTACAAACCCAATCTGCTCAGTCTCTCCTCATAATCAACACCCCTCATCTCTGGTATCAACCTGGTGAACCTTCTCTGCACTCCCTCCAAGGCAAATATATCCTTCCGCAAATAAGGGGACCAATACTGCACACAGCATTCCAGCTGCGGCCTCACCAATGCCCTGTACAGATGCAGCAAGACATCGCTGCTTTTATATTCTATCCCCCTTGCGATATAGGCCAACATCCCATTTGCCTTCTTGATCACCTGTTGCACCTGCAGACTGGGTTTTTGCGTCTCATGCACAAGGACCCCCAGGTCCCTCTGCACAGCAGCATGTTGTAATTTCTTTCCATTTAGATAATAATCCAATTTGCTATTATTTCTTCCAAAGTGAATAACCTCGCATTTGTCAACGTTATACTCCATCTGCCAGATCCTCGCCCACTCACTCAGCCTGTCCAAATCTCTCTGCAGACCTTCTACGCCCTCCACACGATTCACTTTTCCACTTATCTTTGTGTCGTCTGCAAACTTTGTTACCCTACAGTCAGTCCCCTCCTCCAGATCGTCTATATAAATGGTAAATAGTTGAGGCCCGAGTACCGATCCCTGCGGCACGCCACTAGTTACCATCTGCCAACCAGAAAAGCACCCATTTATTCTGACTCTCTGCTTCCTGTCGGATAGCCAATCCCCAATCCACGCTAAGACCCTACCCCCAACTCTGTGTGACCCAATCTTCTTCAGCAACCTTTTGTGAGGCACCTTATCAAATGCCTTTTGATAGGAGAGGAGAGAGTGCAGAATGTAGTGTCACAGTCATGGCTAGGGTGTGGAGAAAGATCAACTTAATGCGAGGTAAGTCCATTCAAAAGTCCGATGGCAGCAGGGAAGAAGCTGTTCTTGAGTCAATTGGTACATGTCTTCAGATTTTTGTATCTTTTTCCCAATGGAAGAAGGTGGAAGAGAGAATGTCCGGGGTGCGTGGGGTCATAAATTATACTGGCTGCTTTTCCAAGACAGTGGGAAGTGTAGACCATGTCAATGGATGGGAGGCTGGTTTGCGTGATGGACTGGGCTTCATTCACGACCCTTTGTAGTTCCTTGCAGTCTTGGGCAGAGCAGGAGCCCCATACCAAGCTGTGATACAACCAGAAAGAATGCTTTCTATGGTGCACCTGTAAAAGTTGGTGAGAGTCATAGCGGACATGCCAAATTTCCTTAGCCTCCTGAGATAGTAGTGGCGTTGGTGAGCTTTCTTAACTATAGTGTCAGCGTGGAGGACTTTACCTTTACACCAGAAGAGATCTTGCGGGAGGTGATGGTCTTTTCTTCAAAGCCATTGATTTACATGCTAATTAGTTACAAAATTTGACCAAAGCCAAGATATCGCCGGAGCTACTCTCTTGATATGCTTCACACTCAACTCCTCTCAGTGAGTGACTTCACTATGGCATAGCTCCATATACACATATTCACTGGCTATCAGAGTTAACCCTTTGTTCTACAATGTTACAACCAGGTGAGGAGGAGTGAGCTAACTCTCCTCTATTCAGCCTCCTGAGTGTTGGTCGCAACAAATTAATATGTTTTAAATTTATTTCCCATGTGGATGACTTTTCTGACTTTTTTACTATTTATACAATGAACGTTATAAGAGGCCATTCAAACAAGATTTTCTTAGTCAAATGAAAGAGGAAATTCAATAGCTACTTACCTAAGGGAAAAAGTAATAAAAGATGCAATGTTACAGTGTCGCAGCTTGGTATGGCTCCTGCTCTGCCCAAGACCGCAAGAAACTACAAAAAGTCATGAAGGTAGCCCAATCCATCACGTAAACCAGCCTCCCATCCATTGACTCTGTCTACACTTCCCGCTGCCTTGGGAAAGAAAACAGCATAATCAAAGACCCCCACGCATCCCGGACATATGGCAGAATTTTACCACCTTGCCCACCCGAGGCTCGTAAGATCCTGCCTTAGGCCAACGGAGAATGCCGTTCTACAAGCCTCGCCCACCCCGATTCCAGGGTGGCGGTAAAATTCCAGTCATACTCTCTTCCACCTTTTCCCATCCAAGAAAAAGATACAAAAATCTGAAACCATGTACCAACCGACTCAAGGACAGCTTCTTCCCTGCTGCCATCAGACTTTTGAATAGTCATATCATATATTAAGTTGATCTTTCTCTTCATCATACCTGCAACTGCAACACTATATTCTCGACCCTATCCTTTCCTTCTCCCCTATGTAGAATACAGGCGGCACAGGAGCATAGTGGTTAGCACTGCTGCCTCACAGCGCCAGGGATCCAGGTTCGATTCCTGGCTCAGGTCACTGTCTGTGTGGAGTTTGCACGTTCTCCCCGTGATAGGGCCTGGGTGGGATTGTTGTCGGTGCAGACTCGATGGGCTGAATGGCCTCTTTCTGCACTGTAGGGTTTCTATGGTAGTCTATGAATGCTATGTGTTGCCTGTATAGCACACAAGAAACAATACTTTTCATTGTATCTCAGTACATGTGACAATAATGAATCAAATCAGAAACACACAAAGATGCTAGAAGTAAGAAACATTGGAGGACAAATATAAAGGTAAAAGAAAATATGATTATATTGTATAGTTCTTGTATGGTTTTCTTCACTTTAACCTTGGAAGATGGCCATTTTAAAGTTATTTGTTCTCTTATTTCAAATTCCTGAATTTCAGTTATAGGTTTTTAAAAATTGTTTCTCAAAAAATAAAGAAATGTCACTTCATGTAAACAATGAAAGATAATCTACCTCGTTAGTGTTGGTTAGTGGTATAAGTATAGGCTAGAACACTGGGAAAATCTCCTGTACTCTTTTTCAATATCTACTGCCATAGGATTTTCTGTGGTTTTTTTCATTCATTGTACAGGATGTGGGTGTCGCTGACTGGGCCAGGATTTATTGCCCATCCCTAACTGCCCTTCATTTCAGAGGGCAGTTGAGAGTCAGCCACATTGCTGTGGCTCTGGAGTCACATGCAGGCCAGACCGGGTAAGGAACAGCAGATTTCCTTCCCTCAAGGACATTAGTGAACCAGATGGTTTTTTACGACAATCGACAATGGTTTGGTCGTCATGCTTCATTAATTCCAGATGTTTTATTGAATTCAAATTTCACCATCTGCCGTGATGGGATTCGAACTCAGGTTCCCAGAGAATTGCCTCTGGCTTACCAGTCCAGGGACAATACCACTACCACAGAGGCAAGAATACTACAACTGAACCAGGACAAAATTACAACCAAACCTGTCACAATGAAAGAATTTGTAATCAGTGCATATTAAACTGCAATCACAGTAACTGATTCTGATATAATGATTTGATTACTGTACAGTTAAAAGTGGGTAGCAGTGGTTAGCACTGCTGCCTCACAGTGCCAGGGACCCGGGTTCGATTCCTGGCTTGGGTCTCTGTGTGGAGTTTGCACGTTCTCCCCATGTCTGTGTGGGTTTCCTCTGGGTGCTCCAGTTTCCTCCCACAGTCCAAAGATATGCAGGTTAGGTATGGATTGGATTGGCCATGCTAAATTGCCCCTTATTGTGTGTGCATGTGCATATGCGCATGTGTACACATGTGTGTGTGTGTGTGTGTGTGTGTGTGTGTCTATGCTTGATGCGGTGTGTCCCTCAAGTGTTCAGATCCTCCACCCTTGCCCCCCTGACCATGAGGAAACTCTCACCTTATCCCCCTGTCTGGAAGCCCATAAACAAGCGAGCCTGGTTTGCTTTGCAAGCTACCCGCTTTGTGAGTCCCCCACCCACACCTGGGTGAACCCCAGTGGCGGCAGGATGAAGCCCTTACCTGGGAACTAATTGTCCACTTCAGGTCTTCAATTGGTGGGAGGGTGGAAAGGTGGCAGAGTCCCCTCTCACCACCCTCCTATCCGACTAAGTGCCCCCCAGCACAAAACTCATCTCAGGCAAGGCCATTAAAGTTAAAGTAAACTTTATTTATTCGTCACAAGTAGGCTTACATTAACAGCGCAATGAAGTTACTGTGAAAATCCCCTAGTCGCCACACTCCGGCACCTGTTCGGGTACACTGAGGGAGAATTTAGCATGGCCAATGCACCTAACTAGCACGTCTTTCGGACTGTGGGAGGAAACCGGAGCACCCGGAGGAAACCCACGCAGACACAGGGAGTACATGCAGACTCTGCACAGACAGTGACCCAAGCCGGGAATTGAACCCAGCTCCCTGGCGCTGTGAGGCAGCAGTGCTAGCCACTGTGCCACCGTTTCCACCCACGGTGCCAATGGAATTGCACATAATCAGCCGTCATCCAGCACAACACGGGAGTGGGACCTAAAATAAACACAATGAAAACAAGTCCTTTCTGTTCTCTGCCACTGACCATCTTTAAAATTTGCCTTAACTGGGTTTAGCGTGTTACATTTGTGACCCACTTCATAAATGTGCCTTCCACTGGTTTGAAAAGCCGTGTGCGTTAAGCCAACGGGGAACTGTTCTGAGGTCAGGTCAGTTCATTCTCCGTATGCAATGCAGCACAGTGCAAACGCCTTCAGCACATTGTTAGATTTCATTGTTAGAACTTTAGTTATTTTGTGCTTATATATGATTGTCCCATGTTTGCAAGTGTCCCCTACCCTCTCGATAAATCATGTCTCGGCCTCTTGTGTGCAGGGAGAAAGCTTGCTGAAGGTCAAAATCCCACAGTAGGATGGAAGTTCTACATTGTCTTCCCTCACGGTTGTGTTCGACCCCTTGAGATAAACACCAGTGGAAAGAGATATTCAGGGTCACAAAATGGCATCGTTCAGGTCGAAGTGGAGTTAAAGGTCAAGAAGATTTTGCTATTTTGATACTATAGGGCAGCACGGTGGCACAGTGGTTAGCCCTGCTGCCTCACAGTGCCAGCGACCTAGGTTCAATTCTAGCCTTGGATGATTTTGCGGAGTTTGCACATTCTTCTCGTGTCTGCATTGGTTTCCTCCGGGTGCTCCGGTTTCCTCCCACAGTCCGAAAGACGTGCTGGTTAGGTGCATTGGCCATGTTAAATTCTCCCTCAGTGTACCTAAACAGGCATTGGAATGTGGTGACTGGGGGATTTTAGCAGTAACTTCATTGCAATGTTAATATAAGCCTACTTGTGACACTAATAAATATATAAAGACTGTTGATTCTTTGTGTACTCAGGATTATCTTTCTCTTTTATAATTTTCTCTATGCGATTTGGCCAACCAGGTATTTAGGCAATGTTTAGTCCACAATTTTAAGGCGGAACAACAGACTTGAGATGCTGCCAGAGTAGTCAATGTCACCATGGCAACAGGTTTCCATGCAACAGGTTAGTTACAGGCAGCAGCAATGGACAATTGCAAATGAGCAGCATGTAAGGAATATAATAAGCTGAACAGCAAACCTACAGAGCGGCATGGTGGCACTAAGGTTAGCGTTGCTGCCTCACAGCGCCAGGGACCTGGATTCAATTCCAGCCTCGGGTGACTGTGTGAAGTTTGCACATTCTCCCCGTGTCTGTGTGGGTTTCCGCCGGGTGCTCCGGTTTCCTCCCACACTCCAAAGATGTGCGGGTTAGATTAATTGGCCGTGGTAAATTCCGGCGCCTGTTTTACAGATGCATCATAGGAAGCATCCTTTCCGGATGTATCAATGTATCCTGCTCTGCCCAAGACCGCAAGAAACTACAAAAGGTCATGAATGTAGCCCAATCCATCACGCAAACCAGCCTCCCATCCATTGACAGCATACTTAAGGACCCCACACACCCCGGGCATTCTTTCTTCCACCTTCTTCCGTCGGGAAAAAGATGCAAAAGTCTGAGGTCACATACCAACCGACTCAAGAACAGCTTCTTCCCTGCTGCCATCAGACCCTTGAATGGACCTACCATGCACTAAGTTGATCTTTCTCTACACCCCAGCTATGACTGCAACACAACATTCTGCACTCTCTCCTTTCCTTCTCTATGAACGGTATGCTTTGTCTGCATAGTGCGCAAGAAACAATACTTTTCACTGTATGCTAATACATGTGACAATAATAAATCAAATCAAATCAATTGGGTACACTGAGGGAGAATTTAGCATGGCCAATGCATGTAACCAGCATGTCTTTCGGACTGTGGGAGGAAACCGGATCACCCAGAGGAAACCCACGCAGACACAGGAGAACATGCAGACTCCACACAGATAATGACCCAAGCTGGCAATTGACCCCGAGTCCCTGGCGCTGTGAGGCAGCAGTGCTAACCACTGTGCCACTTTGCCAACCCATGATGGATGCCAAAAGTGGAGTGAGAAGGCAAACTGCTTTGAGTTAAGGTGAGATCTATTTGGAGTGACTTGATACATCATGTCCTGAGGGATGACACAAAGAGGGTTGTCGAGATTGGCAACAGGAGAAGATGTTTTTGGCTTTACATCATAGCTTTCTCAAGATATATGATCGTATGCTAAAAATAAAACTACGCTTCACGGTTGTCAACTTTACAGAAAAAAATTAGTCACCCAAGCTGAATTGGGCCTTTTACACACAAAATAAATTGTGCGTTTTCTTCCTGTTTTTTGTTCTGACCATTTCCCAGCTATGGTATGTGATTGTGTATTGATGTAACGGGCTCAGAATGCAATGCTTGGAATTAATAATGAGGAGTAACTGCTTGTGGTGTACCTCACATCTGATGGAAATGCACAGAGCTGCCCGTAGAACAGTTTGTTCTGGATTTTAAGACAAGTTGGTTTTATCAGATACCTTTTAGACAAAAACATATATTTACTATTTCACAAAATCATAAAAATCACAGAATTATATGGAATGTAGGAAGATTTTTGGCCCATAGTGCCTCTGCTAACTTTTCAAAAAATTAGTCCCATGCAAAGTTCATTCACAAAAGTCCCACAGCTTTTTTTTCCACTCCAAATATTTCCAAAGGGACAAAACTATGGGTGGGATTTTCCATTCGTGCTTGCCCCAAAACTGGAAAATCCCACCCGAGGTCAACGAACCTATGTGTCCACACCTGCTATGATCCCCATGGTGGGTGGGACAGAAAAATTCCACCCTACATATTTTTTTTAAAATCACATTCTGTAGTGTTTTGAAAACTGCATTGTGCATTTTATCTACTTAAGGCCACCATACACTCATGTACCAGCAGAGGGAGTCTGATTTAATAACACTTGCATCAATTCGGTTTCTTGCTATTTCTTCCCAACAGCTTTGCAATGGCAATGTCGAGGATGAAAAATTGTTTCATTGTTTTCGGACATGAAGCCTTTGGAAGGTGTTTGTCTGCTTTCTGAAGACAAGATTTTAAATAGGAGATGACGGAACACCTTGAAGCTTGGATTAACAAGAGGAAAGTCTGCACGGTGTAAACACATACACAGAGTAGTCATCCAATCAAAGAAAGAAAACAATTTGAGTTCATTCGAGTGAAGTTTTTTCTTTGGAAGGCACACATCCCTGGATCCTTGGTCAATCTTTTTGATCAAACAAATGAACTAAATCAAATAAGCTGAGGGACAAATTAAAAGGGGCAGCCCCCCAAAAAGAAGGGAATCACCCGAAATTAAAGAACAAAGCAGAAAGGAAACTTAAAACATTAAACTAAAATGTGATTAAAGGGGTCGATAATACATCCCGGCCCCTGTGGTGCCCAACGAGCATGGAAGGCCTTGAGGGTGCCCTCGGACGCCACATGCTCCCTCTCCAGAGATACCCGGCTGCGAACGTAGCTGTGTTAGAGAGGCAGGCAGTCGGGCCGGACGACCCTCTCAGTCTACCACTGCCTGGACCTGTTTATGGCAAGTTTGGCCAGGTCCAGGAGCAGGTTCATGAGGTGGTCCTCCACCTCCACCGCCTCCCCACCCCCCATCACACCAGGGGTGCCCGCAGATCAGAAGCGTGGGATTGTCGTGCAAACAAAACATCAATAAGAGGTTTTTGAGGTAACTAAAAAGGGAGTGCAGCCTATAACATTCAACATAGACATGGCGCACGGAATCCGCAAGATCACAAAAATGGCAACCTACAGTTTTACAGAACTGCTGCATGCATCAGCCTCTGCCCCAGGTCCCTGAGGCAGTGGGGGAGGATCCCTCCCTAGAGAGATCTCCAATGGGGACCTCCGCCACTGAACGGCAACAAGGCCCGCCGAGGTGTATCCGGGCGACAAGTGAGGACACTGTAGAGGAAGGTGTGCAGCAGCAACCCATACAGGAAACCCCTCCGTGCCATGGCAAAGGGCACAGAGGGCATTTCCGCGAGGTGACTCAAACTGTGGGGCGCCTGACCCGGGAAGGGAGGTCTGGGCTTGGGGCCAGCTGGATCCTTGGTCAAGTATTATAACTGTGTTACTGCTCAATATGACATTATTTCTACTAATCGATCACATTTTGATGCAGCCATCAACTGAAATCCCACACTGGCAAAAGTGGCTGTGATACTTTAGAGGTGCACTGGCAGCTTTTACAATGAGATGACTAAAGGATAAATAAAGGCAAAATACTGCGGATGATGGAGGTGATGGCCTAGTGGTATTATCACTAGACTATTAATCCAGAAACTCAGCTAATGTTCTGGGGATCCAGGTTCGAATCCCACCACGGCAGATGGTGGAATTTGGATTCAATAAAAAAAATCTGGAATTAAGAATCTACTGATGACCATGTCATGAAACCATTGTCGATTATCGGAGAAACCCATCTGGTTCACTAATGTCCTTCAGGGAAGGAAATCTGCCCTACTTACCCGGTCTGGCCTACATGTGACTACAGAGCCACAGCAATGTGGTTTCTCTAAACTGCCCTCTGAAATGGCCCAGCAAGCCACTCAGTTCAAGGGCAACTAGGGATGGGCAATAAATGCTGACCCAACCAGCCACCCACGAATGAATAAAAACAAAAATGGAAAAATGCTGGGAAGAAAACCCCAACAGGCCTGGTAGCATCTGTGGAGAGAGGAAATAGAGTTTATGGGTGGGATTTTATGGCCTTGCTCAGGTGAGACCGGAGAATCCCGCCCAAGGTCAATGGAGATTTCTGTTATCGCCCGCTCCGATTCCATGGCAGGCGAGGTGGTAGAGTTCCAGCGAATGGGCGGGTTTTCCGGCCACACTTGCCCCGAAATTGCAAAATCCCGCCAAAGGTCAACAGGTCTTTCCATGGTCTGCCCCTCACCCGCACTGATTCCCGAGGCGGGCGGGACTGTAAAATTCACCCCAATGTTTCAAGTCCATGTGACTTCTTCAAAAGGGTAAAGCTTTACTTCTCCACTATATGTAAAGGATTGGAAAATACTTTCGAGATACTTCCACCCGACCAAAATGACTACAACTCAGTTACAAATGTACTAACAGCACGTTTTGTGCCAAGAAAAATATAATATATTCAGCAATTGCCTCCTGACGCACTGAGCAATAAACAAATGAGACAATCGATCAATATTGTACGAGACTGAGGGAACTTACAATCAGATGTGGCTTTGGTGATATTGAGCGTGTGAAGCAGGAAACAAAAGCACAAATGATAAAATGCTGTCTCTCTAACCGCAAAGCACTCAAGAAAGACGGAACGCTGTCAGAAGTGATGTTACTGAGAAAGTTGGGGCTGAGTCTACCTAGTGCTTGGTCGCGTCCATACAAGAAACCCAAGACTGGGAACCAGGTTAGATTTCGTGTTGATATACAGTCACCAAACCAAAACAGACGAGAAAGACACCTGACACCAGCAATCGATGGTATCATAGAGAAAGTGAATGGTACAATGCAGGACATCATCAAATCAAGCTTGGAGAATAATCTTGCAGTATTCTCCATTCACAACAAACCTTTGAGATACAACTAAACCTTGGAGTCAATTCAGTGTCTTTTTGCTGCTGTGGTGCTGTATCATTAATGAGATCTTGCAGTTTGTGCATTTAAACATAAACACCTTTATTGGTAATATTATAAAGCGGAGGTTGATCCCCCTCTGAGGACTGACACCAAAAGCCCCAAAGAGGAGTGCCTCACCTTATAATCTGTAAAAAGTACATGTGAAGTGGTGTGATCTGCTCTTCAGCAACTTCGAGTGGTTAAATACAAAATAAACCCCTGACACTCGCTCTAAAATCTACACTTAACAATTTATTTATCTAATTGACTGTGAACAAATTAACTAAACTATTAACAACCTGAATAAATCCCTTTCAACTATTAACTATTCCCAAATAACATAAGATTCTAATGGTATGCTGTTAAAATGAATACAATTCCCACTCATTAACAAAAATAGAATTTAGTCCCTCTCTAAATTACAACCAGGTTTTGTATCTTCCGGAATATTCTGAGCTTTCTCTGTTAATTCTTCTGTCTGGAACTTCTTTCTTCTTTGCTATCTAGATGGTGTTTTCTCTAAGACATACGTGAAGCTATGAGAGCCAGCGATTTTCTCTCTCGAGAAAGTTGAGAGCTGAGAGCTGTTATCTCTGGCAGGTGGCAGTTGCGATCTCTTTTTGCCCCACTGCCCCCTTCTTTTATACCCATGATGGCATATCAATATTTCCCACAATAGGATTGGTCCTAGGTTGTCAAAACCATCAGATTTAAATTGAATAGGTTCTTGGTATCCAAGTGCCTGGTTCAAATTGATTGGCTAAATTCAAAAGCCTGTTGCCTTGGTTAAAAACTGCTGCTTGGCCTTTCAATACTAATGTTTCATTTTGGGCTCTCTGTGTACTTGCATTTTTTAAAAACTCTCTAAGCACAGAAAAAGCACCACCTTTTAACAGGACCATGCGATGCTTTCCCCCAACAAGCATTTTACAATCTTACAAACACCAAATTCTAATTTCCTACCTCCCAATCTACAATTACTTGACCCAACTTTGTGACAGTAGGTTCCTCCCGCCATGCAGGCTAGCTGCTTACAGAGTGTTCTTCTAGTTTGCTCTCTGACCAGGTGAATACATACATCACACTGTGAGCGGTTCCACTCTCCAGTCCCAGGTACCTTTGTTCTGCTGGGCGTTTTACATTCTAATGCATGCAGGCACAGATCATCACACTCGGCAGCTAAAGTATTTCCGCACATGATTCAGACTGCGCTTCGAGAACATGAAGGCACCCTCAACATCAGTGATGGCATTTTCATCCATGGTCAAACTGAAAGTGAACTAATGATGCACCCACATGCATGCCTGTGTAACATCACCTTGAATAATGACAAGTGCTTGGTCATTGAAAACAGAACTGAATTCTCCAGTCATGTGTTCAGAGGTGATCATTTGATCCATTGAAAGTCGAAGCTATTGCAAACACTGTGAATCCTTCAAATATGATGTGGAGATGCCGGCGTTGGACTGGGGTAAACACAGTAAGAAGTTTAACAACACCAGGTTAAAGTCCAACAGGTTTATTTGGTAGCAAAAGCCACACAAGCTTTCGGAACTGCAAGCCCCTTCTTCAGGTGAGTGGGTTCCACTCTCCAGTCCCAGGTGAATACATACATCACACTGTGAGCGGTTCCACTCTCCAGTCCCAGGTACCTTTGCTCTGTTGGGCGTTTTACATTCTAATGCATGCAGGCACAGATCATCACACTCGGCAGCTAAAGTATTCCCGCACATGATTCAGACTGCGCTCACCTGAAGAAGGGGCTTGCAGCTCCGAAAGCTTGTGTGGCTTTTGCTACCAAATAAACCTGTTGGACTTTAACCTGGTGTTGTTAAACTTCTTACAATCCTTCAAATATGCAGCAAGTCCAGAGTCTTCTAGGGCTCTTTGTTATGAAGGGGGAAATTGATCCCCCCCTCTGAGAACTAACACCTAGCCACTCAAAGAGGAGTATCCCACCTCATGATCTGTTAAAATGTGTGAAGTTTTAATATCTGCGCTTCATCAACTTTTAGTGGTTAAATCAAAATAACCATCTGATTCTCTCTAAAATCAACAAATAACACTTTATCTATCTAACTAATAGTGAACAGGTAACTAAACCATTAACAAACTAAATAAAACATTATTCTCATGGAATGTGTTTAGGTTAATACAATTCCCACTTATTAACAAAAAAGAATAGAATTTTTTCAGTCATTCTCAAAATACAACCAGGTTTCATCTTCCAGAATCTTCTGTCTTCTTTCTTCTGTCTTCACTATCAAGATGAGTCTTTCTTTTGGTACCTTTCTATTCAGATGAGGCTTTGAGCTAAAAGCTATTAGCTGTGGCAGAGACAGTTGCTGGCTGGCTCTCTGGAGCTGGGAGCTGCCTCTTATACCCCTGATGACATGACAACATCCCCACAATAGGATTGGTTCTCAGGTTACCAAAACATCAAATTCAAGTCTGATAGGCTGCTGTTATTCAAATGGCCTAGTTTAAATTGATAGATTAAAATTCAAAATCAACATGTTGTCTTGGCCTCTTGATATGATGTTTCAGTCTGTGTACTGCATATGCATCTACATCTCTTTAAACTCTGAGCACAGCAAAAAAAAAATTTTTTTTAACAGAACCATGAAATGCTTTCTCCTCTTAGAATTTACAATTTTTAAAAATTTTATACACAACAAATTCTAACATTCTACTCAACTTCGCAACATCACCTTGTCCTGTAATTGCTTCATTCCTGACCACACTATGTTATCTTCTCCCCTATGCAATCTAACAAAAGAAGCCACTAAATAGGAGTGGACTAACTCATAGTCAGGCTGTACAAAAGAAAGGGGAACAGGAGCAGAGGATCTGGGTGTCAATGTAAATCCTAGAAGGTTTCAGAACAGATTGAGAGAGTGAGTAATAAAGAGTAAAGCTTTATTAATAAAGGCACAGAGTATAAAAACCAGGAGGATATGGTCTTGTATAGAGTATATTGGGCGGCACGGTGGCACAGTGGTTAGTACTGCTGCCTCACAGCACCAGGGACCCGGGTTCGATTCTGGCCTCGGGTAACTGTGTGGACTTTGCACTTTCTCCCCGTGACTTCTTGGGCTTCCTCCGGGTATTCCAGTTTCATAGAATCATACAGTGCAGAAGGAAGCCATTTGGCCCATCGAGTCTGCACCGACCACAATCCCACCGAGACCCCATCCCCATAACCCCATGTCTTTACCCTAGCTAGTCCCCCTGACACTAAGGGGCAATTTAGCATGGCCATTCAACCTAGCTCGCACATCCTTGGAGAGTGGGAGGAAACCAGCACGTGCAGACTCCACACAGACAGTGACCCAAGGCTGGAATTGAACCTAGGTCCCTGGAGCTGTAAGGCAGTACTCCAAAGATCAGCGAGAAAGTCAATATTTTTTCCCAAAGGTAGGGGAGTCTAAAACTAGAGGGCATAGGTTTAAGGTGAGAGGGGAGAGATATAAAAGTGTCCAGGGGGGCATTTTTTTCATACAGAGGATGGTGAGTGTCAGAGGCAGTAGTAGAGGCGGGTACAATTTTGTCTTTTAAAAAGTGTTTAGACAGTTACATGGGTAAGATGGGTATAGAGGGATATGGGCCAAATGCGGGCAATTGGGACTAGCTTAGGGGTTTAAAAAAAAAGGGCGGTATAGACAGGTTGGGCCAAAGGGCCTATTTCCATGCTGTAAACCTCTATGACTCGATGCTAGCCACTGTGCCACCATTCCTCCCACAATCCAAAGATATGCGGGTTAGGTTGATTGGCTATGCTAAATTGCCCCTTAGTATCAGGTGGATTGACAGGGTAAATACGTGGGATTATGAGGATAGCGCCTGGGTGGGATTGTTGCTGGTGCAGGCTTGATGGGCTGAATAGCCTCCTCTTGCACTGTAGGTATTTCTCTGAATTCTGATTCTTACCGTAATTTATCATTTATTCCCAAGAATTTCACACATTCTTGCATTATTAATGTCTTTCCATTGTCATATTAGGTTAGAATTCCCCACTCTTCAATTCAGACCAGACTGCTATGTTAATTCAGTCTCTGAGGTCAAGGTCTCCATGAATAGAAATGGAGATTTTAAAAGAGTCAGATGCCTCAATTAAAATCAATGAAACTTCAGCAATATGATATTCAGACACTGCCTGGGCATTTTGTGAAAAATATTAAATATAGTGGTTCATTTATTTTTCTTTTAAAAATCAATTTTATTGATCTGCTGTCTTACTCACCTTGACAACATTGTTTTGGAATCTTTGCTCCAATCAGCCAGTCTGTGCCTTCTGCTATATGTTGTAAATGGCTTTAATTACATTTTTTTAAATTTGCAATGTTTTTTCAAGCCGGTTAATTTGCTGATCTTTTTCTGCTTAGGCAGTCTCTCAGGAACGAGGATGACTTATTTCCACTCCAGTTTGATGGTTTCTGAGCTGAGTGATCAGTAGGGCAGCACGGTGGCACAGTGGTTAGCACTGCTGCCTCACAGCGCCAGGGACCCAGGTTCGATCCCCGGCTTGGGTCACTGTCTGTGCAGAGTCTACATGTTCTCCTCACAGCACCAGGGACCCCGGTTTCCTCCAGGTGCTCTGGTTTCCTCCCACAGTCCAAAGATGTGCTGGTTAGCACTGCTACCTCACAGCGCCAGGGGCCCGGGTTAGATTCTCCGCTTGGGTCACTGTCTGTGTGGAGTTTGTACATTCTGCCCGTGTCTGCATTGGTTCCCTCCGGGGGCTCCGGTTTCCTCCCACAGTCCAAAAGACGTGTTGGTTAGGTGCATTGGCTATGCTAAATTCTCCCTCAGTGTACCTGAACAGGCGCCGAAGTGTGGCGACCAGGGGATTTGCACAGTAACTTCATTGCAGTGTTAATGAAAGCCTACTTATGATTATGACACTAATGAAAAAATTAAACTTTAAACAATGCAAGAGATCTCCAGGCTCTGCCACGCACAGGGCAAGTGGTGCTGTGTGGGTTAGGTAGGCGAGTGCTGTCACTCCGATACCCCAACTTGATTCTGGGGCGTTCCTGACGACATCTCTCCGTGTCTTCAGTGCCTTCCCAGAATGAACCTTCTCTACTTTGGTCAGTCACAAGCCAGGGGCCCTCATGAGGGCGGCACAGTGGCACAGTGGTTAGCATGGCTGCCTCAGAGCTCCGGGGACCTGGCTTTGATTCCCGGCTTGGGTCACTGTCTGTGCAGAGTCTGCACGTTCTCCCCGTGTCTGCATGGGTTTCCTTCGGGTGCTCCGGTTTCCTCCCACAGTCCAAAGATGTGCAGGTTAGGTTGATTGGCCATGCTAAATTGTTCCATAGCGTTAGGGGGATGTCAGGGGGATCAGTAGGGTAGATATGTGGGGTTACAGGGATAGGGTCTGGATGGGGTTTTTGTCAGTGCAGACTCGATGGGCAGGGTGGCCTCCTTCAGCGCTGTGGGTATTCCATGATTCTGTGAGTTGGCTGGGATGTTTCATCTCTTCAGGAATAATGTGAGGACATCCCTACCTATCAATTTGCATTAACTTTGGATCATCAGTGAGATTATTTCCTTATGGGACATGGGCGTCACTGGCTGGCCAGCATTTATTGTCCATCCCTAGTTGCCCTTGAAACTGAGTGGCTCGCAAGGCCATTTCCGAGGCAGTTGAGAGTCACCCACATTGCTGTGGCTCTGGAGTCACATGTCGGCCTGGTCAGGTAAGGACAGAAAATTTCCATTCCTAAAAGAACATTCGTGAACCAGATGGGTTTTTACAACAATTCACAGTCATCAATAGATTCTTAATTCCAGATTTTTAGAAATAAAATTCTAATTTCACTGGCGGGATTTGCACCAGGTTGCCCAGAACATTAGCTGAATTTCTGGATTAATAGTCCCACGATAATACCACGAGGTCATCACCCCCCCTAAAGCTACATTACTCTCTGCCTCTTTCCCTAAGTCATTAATATTGATTGGAAAGAGTGAAATCCCATCAATTACCCTTGCGACACTCGACTAATTATAGATTGCCATGTGGAAAATGTCCCATTTATCCCTACTATTTGATCACTGTTCATTAACTAATCTGGCATCCTTGCCAGCATATTATCCCCAACTTCATGAGCCCGTTCTTTGCATAATAGTCTTTAGTGTGGCACCTCGTAAAATGCTGATTCTCCTTTATCATCCCACGAGAAACATTCTCAAAGGAGTTGGGATCAAAAGAGGACTGAACAGGTAAGATTTTACACTTTTATTTAACTCACCTTGTAAGGAGGCCAAGAGCATCGGGAAAGAAGCTCAGATTTCCCCTGCCGTGGGCTTTCCCCTGACGCAGGGTGACAGCCCTTCCTGAAACCCCTTCAGAAGAAGCTGGTTGCTGACTCTGCCACCATTTGACTCTCACCCACCAGACAACTGTTGCCTCCTGCCCATTTTAAGACAACTGACCAGGAACGGTGGGATTGGGGGGGTGGGAGGGGTGTGGTGTGTGGGTTGGAGGGTGGAGAGAATCATGCAGATCAGCGTTGGGAGTTAAAAATCTGGAAAATCTCAGCAGGTCTGACAGCATCTGTGGGGAGAGAATAGAGCTAACGTTTCAAGTCTAGATGACCCTACATCAGAGCCAGCACTGACGAAGGGTCACCTAGACTCGAAGCATTGGCTCTATTCTCTCCCCACAGATGCTGTCAGACCTGCTGTGATTTTTCAGCATTTTCTGTTTTTGTTTCAGATTCCAGCATCCGTAGTGTTTTGAACATAGAACATAGAGTCCTACAGTGCAGAAGGAGGCCATTCAACCTGCCGTGTCTGCACTGACCACAATCCCACCCTAACCCCATAACCCCAGGCATTTACCCTAGCTAATGCCCCTGATACGACAGGGCGATTTAGCATGGCCAGTCCGCCTAACTCGCACATCTTTGTGTGGGAGGAAACCAGAGCACCTGGAGGAAACCCACGCAGGTACGGGGAGAACGTGTAAACTCCACACAGACAGTGATCCGAGCCCAGGACTCGAACCCGGGTCCTTGGTGCTGTGAGACAGCGGTGCTAACCACTGTGCCCATCTCCCTGGTCTCAAGCTGTCGAAATCAAGGGTTTGCATTCGCCTTTCTCACCGGTATCTCACTGTGGCTTAAATTCAGGCTAAAGTCCGTATTGACACAAATGTTCACATTTAGCAAGTACAGCATTGTGTAAGATCCTCCCTGCAAGAGCCACATCAGACACAACAGCTTCCAAGGAAAAATGAGCATGAAAAGACAGCTTCTCCAACTTCAGCCTGATCGGTTCATTAGAGCGGTTTTAATCATTCTGAAAAGAACCAGAAACATCCACTATCTCTGCTGAATAACATCACTTTGATGCACTGGACTACTGATGAATGTAGCCTGAAATATGCGAAACACTGAAAAGAACAAGAGATTGATCTTGTTACTTTCCATCTTTCACAATTAAACCCACCGCCAGACAAATAAACAGACTTCCCTTCCTTGCTGCTCTTTGAAAACAACTTTGAATCTTGCTGAAAAGAGAAACATGTTGCCAAAGTTTTTCCCCTTGCACTCATCAGGACAAACTAATTAAGGACCCTATGGACCCCCGACGTTCTCTCTTCCACCTTCTTCCATCGGGAAAAAGATACAAAAGTCTGAGGTCACGTCGCTACCAACTCAAGAACAGCTTCTTCCCTGCTGCTGTCAGACTTTTGAATGGACCTACCTTGCGTTAAGCTGATCTTTCTCGACACCCTAGCTATGACTGTAACACTACATTCTGCACCCTCTCCTCTCCTCCCCTATGTACTCTATGAACAGTACCTTTAGTCCATATAGCTCAAGAAACAATACTTTTCACTGTATCCCAATACATGTGACAATAAATCAAATCAAATCAAATCAAAAACACAAGAATGTCAAATTTCAAATGAGGTTCTGCTGTTTTAGGTTGTATCCTTCTCTGGACACTGCTGCCTGGATCTCTGTCCAGAAGCGTTAAAAGGCTGGAAGTCTAGCACCACGTGAATATACTTGTTTTTTGTGCTAATTTATTTTGCAAAAGGGTGCATGTCTATTGGGATATGGCTTTAAATTGGAACAACAGAGAAGTTAAGAATCATATTTTGTCATGTTTAAGTATTTTAATTGGTAAAAGTTACGCTACTTCTTTTTGTTATATTCTAACTGCGTTCTTAAATAAAGTTTGTTTTGATAAAAGCTTCCTCGTGGGTCACTTGAAGCACACCGGGAGTGAATGCTTATCCTAATGCCAAAATCAAAAGTAAAAGTTGGGGTCAAGGTTAACTGTATAACATATCTTGGGGTTTCTGGTCTGGTCCCGAGCGAACATCGCCATTGGAGGACATCAGGGTATTGCCTGTTAGCTGGAAACAAAGTGGGAGCCCTGCCCTGCCCCCTTTAGGGAAGGGCCACAGAACCATGAGCCAATCAGACAATGAAAATGCCAACAGTGGTGGCACAGTGGTTAGCACTGTTGCCTCACAGTGCCAACAACCTGGGTTTGATTCCCAGCTTGGGTCACTGTCTGTGCGGAGTCTGCATGTTCTCCCTGTGTCTGCGTGGGTTTCCTTCGGGTGCTCCGGTTTCCTCCTACAATCTGAAAGACGCGCTGGTTAGGTGCATTGGCCATGCTAAATTCTCCCTCAGTGTACCCGAACAGGTGCCGGAATGTGGCGACTGGGGGATTTTCACAGTAACTTCATTGCAGTGTTAATTTAAGCCTACTTGTGACACTAAATAAATAAACTTTGAACTTTCCCCAGAATGAGGACCCCGGGAGAAGAGGTCCCACCTACAGAGAGCTGCTGACCAATCAGAAGCCACCTGCTCTTTTGGTCACTAGAGAGGCTGCTGCGGAAAAGACACCCACTGGAGGCCCCGGATTGCCGAGCGACACAAGGGGGTAGGGAAGTAGTGCCGCAAGGGGTTTCTCAAGCGAAGGGATAGTGGGCTGTAGGAGTTGGGGCGTAGGGGGGCGGTGATTGGGGGTGGGCATTGTAGGGGAGAACGTTGAAAGGGCAAGAGGGTGTCACTGGACAAACAGTGGTCCCTGGCATCACCTGAGCCTGAAGGGGGTCACAAGTTGTTGTGTATGTGGTGTCTGTCACTTTAAGACAGTACAGCAGAAGTGAGTCACCTAACTTGAGGGACCAATGGGAACACAGTGCAAATGATCGCACCAGGGAGTGGAGTTCTCTCTCAGGCAGAATCATCGAGCAGCCATGTAGTAAGCATGTAAAGACTGGAGTTCTGCTCCAGGACAGCTGTGGACTGCAACCTCCCTGTAACTGATTTCTCTCAACCAATAAATACCTTTTTGATTTGATATGATTTGATTTGATTTGATTTATTATTGTCACATGTATTAACATACAGTGAAAAATATTGTTTCTTGCTCGCTATACAGGCAAAACATAACGTTCATAGAGAAGAAAAGGAGAGAGTGCAGAATGTAGTGTTACAGTCATAGCTAGGGTGTAGAGAAAGATCAACTTAATGCAAGGTAAGTCCATTCAATTTGTTCTTAACAAAGCCTGAAGTGTCTTGGCATTGCCATTACAACCTCAACATAATACATGTGATTCAACTTCCCATTTTATTTTGAGTATTATCCATTTCTTAATGCCCCCGCCTACCCCCTGCATCCCGCACCCCCCACCCCCCCTCCACCACTCTGCACTCTTCATACCCTCCGACCTTCCTGATGCCATGTCCCTCAATCAGGCAATGAGTGCCTGTGAAGGCAGAGCCTACTGGGAGATGACCAGCAGATCCCACATGTTTAACTGTCGTGCACACTG